>NC_069500.1:1336443703-1336541203 GCF_027579735.1 Bombina bombina | reverse complement strand
AAGTGCAGCCACCAATCATCAGCTAGCTCTCAGCAGTGCACTGCTGCTTTTGAGACTACCTTTTTATACTCTTCAACAAAGGATGCTAAAATAACTAAGCAACTTTGATAAAATAACTAGATTGTTTAAAATACCATGTTCTATCTGAATCATAAAAGTTTAATGTTGACTTTACAGTCCCTTTAATTTTCAAGCTACACGCAGACCACCAACCCTAGATTAGTATATTCAATAGTAAGGAGCTTTGTTTCTACAAAGGTTACCAAAATAATTGTGTACATTTGATAATATAGTAAATTGGAATGTTTTGTCGTTTGTTTTAAATTGTATACTTTGTTTGAATAATTGACTTCCATGCCCCTTTAAATTACCCTGGTCACAAGCAAAACAATATTAAAAACATCTCACCCAGCAACATTAGCCTCATTCATTTCATATGATAAAGTACCATTTTACAGTTTTTTTTAAAGGGACAGTCTAGTCCAAGACAACATTTCATTATTCAGCTAGGGCATAATTTTAAACAATTTTCCAATTCACTTCTATCACCAATTTTGCTTTGTTCTCTTGGTATTCTTAGTTGAAAGGTAAATCTAGGAGGTTCATATGCTAATTTCTAAGCCCTTGAAGGCCGCCTCTTAGCTCAGGGCATTTTGACAGTTTCACCACTAGAGAGTGTTAGTTCTTGTGTTTCATATAGATTACACTGTACTCATGCACGTGGAGTTCCTATGAGCCAGCACTGATTGGCTATAATGCAAGTCTGTCAAAAGAACTGAAATAAGGGGGCAGTTTGCAGAGGCTTAGATACAAGATAATCACAAAGGTAAAAAGTGTATTAATATAACTGTGTTGGTTATGTAAAACTAGGGAATGTGTAATAAAGGGATTATCTATCTTTTAAAACAATAAATATTCTGGTGTAGACTGTCCCTTTAAGATTACACATAAAGTTTCATGTTTAAATATGTCCATGCAACCACTTATATGGGATTTGAAATTCTTCAGATGATGTAGGGTGGTGCATGAAGGCCGCAGAATGTGATTGGTAATACAGTTGGATTTGGGATTCTATAATTGTTTTACAGCGGTCAGTGTTCACTAATAATTGTAGAAAGAGGTACAAATTCTAGTTCTCCAAGTGGTTCGTCTAGTACTGACAATAGATCAATGTTTTGTTGTCACAATATCGCTCTACAGAAGCTCACATACTGCCTTGTGCTGTCACTGGGGGTACATAATGTGTGGGATACATCATACTGGTGAATGTATATGAGAGTGTGAGAAAATACACTGACAACACCAGTTCAACAACTCCTTTGGCCATCAGCACTGCTCGCTATTCAAGTAATGTTTGTTACCTCAGAGTCTGCCTCTATCCCTATATGGTGACCTCCTCCTCGGCGGCATGTATAAGAAGGCCAGAAACAGCCCTTCATTCACAGCGCCACCCACTGCCATGGTCGGGAGAGCAATAGCACGTAACTTAAATTTTTATTGTGCGTTTACAGCATACCACTTAGTACTGTTAAAAAATACTGAAGCCTGGTTTCAATTTACAAACTTTTTTTTTAAAAAACACCCGGGCCCGAGTGAGATGAGGTCACTTCCACCAGCCCTGTCCACCCGCAAACGAAGCACCACTCGCTGCCTACAGCTGACAGATTGACTTCAGACTGTCACTCAAGTCTCTGAAGTCAGCCTGTCTGCTGCAGCGAGCGTTGCTTCGTTTGCGGGTTGGCGGGCTGGTGGAAGTGACGTCATCAGTAGCCGGGTCCAGGTGTTTTTTAAAAAAAGCTTGTAAATTAAAACCAGGCTTCAGTATTTTTAACAGTACTAAGTGGCATGAACACTCAATAAAAATTAAAGTTATGTGCTATGTCAGTCACGGGCCCGGACGGTGGGCCCCTCAGGCAGAATGGGCGCCTGACTGTAGTCACCCCTATCCCCTAATGGTGGCCCTGCTTTGCGCTAAGAATAGAGCACAATCTGGTATTGCAAGTGGGTGGTAAAAAAGGTTTACCTGAGAATATTAAAGGGACAAATTTTTCTTTCAAGATTCAAATAGAGAATACAATTTTAAAAAAATCCAATTTATTTCTATTATCAAATTGACATTGTTCTCATGTTATTTTTTGTTAAAGATATATCTAGATAGGTAGCATGCCTGAAGCACTACATGACAGGAAATAGTGCTGCCATATAGTGCACTTGCTAATTTATAAAATTGTTGCAAAACTGCTGCCATATAGTATTGCAGACACGTGCACGCTCCTGAACTTACTTTCCTGCTTTTCAACAATGGATAACAAGAAAACAAAGAAGATTTGGCAATAGAAGTAAATTAGAAAGTTGTCTAAAATTGTATGTAATTCTAGCTGAATCATGAAAGAAAAAATATGGATTTTATTTCCCTGTAACAAAACCATGATTTTTTGGCGCTCAAGGAGAACTCAGCGCTCTTTTTTCAAACAGCGAGTTGTGTTTTGCTCAATTGCAACACAAAATAGTGCAGGAAAAAAAAAAACCTGAAGTAAAGTGTTAATGCTTAAAAATATGCATAACAAGCCAAAAATATTTTAAAATATAATAAAATAATTAATTTCACTTATATTTGAACATATTCATCTAAAAATAGTTTTTTTGGTTAAATTAAATGTTTTAAAACTGATTTGAATGGATATGGTATATGATAGGTGTATGTGTGTGTGTATATATATTTATATATTTGTATGTGAATGTATTTATGTGTACATATTTATGTATGTGTGTGTATATATATTTATATATTTGTATGTGAATGTATTTATGTGTACATATTTATGTATGTGTGTGTATATATATTTATATATTTGTATGTGAATGTATTTATGTGTACATATTTATGTATGTGTGTGTATATATATTTATATATTTGTATGTGAATGTATTTATGTGTACATATTTATGTATGTGTGTGTATATATATTTATATATTTGTATGTGAATGTATTTATGTGTACATATTTATGTATGTGTGTGTATATATATTTATATATTTGTATGTGAATGTATTTATGTGTACATATTTATGTATGTGTGTGTGTATATATTTATATATTTGTATGTGAATGTATTTATGTGTACATATTTATGTATGTGTGTGTGTATATATATTTATATATTTGTATGTGAATGTATTTATGTGTACATATTTATGTATGTGTGTGTGTGTATATTTATATATTTGTATGTGAATGTATTTATGTGTACATATTTATGTATGTGTGTGTATATATATTTATATATTTGTATGTGAATGTATTTATGTGTACATATTTATGTATGTGTGTATATATATTTATATATTTGTATGTGAATGTATTTATGTGTACATATTTATGTATGTGTGTGTGTATATATATTTATATATTTGTATGTGAATGTATTTATGTGTACATATTTATGTGTGTGTGTGTATATTTATATATTTGTATGTGAATGTATTTATGTGTACATATTTATGTATGTGTGTGTATATATATTTATATATTTGTATGTGAATGTATTTATGTGTACATATTTATGTATGTGTGTATATATATTTATATATTTGTATGTGAATGTATTTATGTGTACATATTTATGTATGTGTGTGTATATATATTTATATTTGTATGTGAATGTATTTATGTGTACATATTTATGTATGTGTGTGTATATATATTTATATATTTGTATGTGAATGTATTTATGTGTACATATTTATGTATGTGTGTGTGTATATATATTTATATATTTGTATGTGAATGTATTTATGTGTACATATTTATGTATGTGTGTGTGTATATATATTTGTATGTGAATGTATTTATGTGTACATATTTATGTATGTGTGTGTGTATATATATTTATATATTTGTATGTGAATGTATTTATGTGCACATATTTATGTATGTGTGTGTGTATATATATTTATATATTTGTATGTGAATGTATTTATGTGTACATATTTATGTATGTGTATATATATATTTATATATTTGTATGTGAATGTATTTATGTGTACATATTTATGTATGTGTGTGTATATATATTTATATATTTGTATGTGAATGTATTTATGTGTACATATTTATGTATGTGTGTGTATATATATTTATATATTTGTATGTGAATGTATTTATGTGTACATATTTATGTATGTGTGTGTATATATATTTATATATTTGTATGTGAATGTATTTATGTGTACATATTTATGTATGTGTGTGTGTATATATATTTATATATTTGTATGTGAATGTATTTATGTGCACATATTTATGTATGTGTGTGTGTATATATATTTATATATTTGTATGTGAATGTATTTATGTGTACATATTTATGTATGTGTGTGTATATATATTTATATATTTGTATGTGAATGTATTTATGTGTACATATTTATGTATGTGTGTGTGTATATATATTTATATATTTGTATGTGAATGTATTTATGTGTACATATTTATGTATGTGTGTGTGTATATATATTTATATATTTGTATGTGAATGTATTTATGTGTACATATTTATGTATGTGTGTGTGTATATATATTTATATATTTGTATGTCAATGTATTTATGTGTACATATTTATGTATGTGTGTGTGTATATATATTTATATATTTGTATGTCAATGTATTTATGTGTACATATTTATGTATGTGCAGTGTTTGAATTCCACTACCAGAATGGATATTTAGTGCACCTTTAGGTTTTCAGCGAGCCCCCATAGAGGTCTATTATGTGAGGGATTTAGTGCACCCGTGCGATTAGATATGCAGATATTAGCGCACCCTAGACTTTTGTTTGAGTGCTAAAATATTACTTTCCTCTTGTAAAGTGAGTGCAAAAATAAAAACACTATTTATTACGCTCGAGAGATGTTGGCGCACTATAGTACAAATAGTTTTGCTCTCCACTTGTAATCTAGCCCAAAATGTTTAGTTATGCAAAGAAAAATAACTTGTAATAACTAATGTGCGTTCATATTTTTTGCCCCCTTTTCATGCAATTTAGCTCTGAAAAACCCTGCTGCATAAATTTCCTTATTTGGCTTTAGCAGAAAACAACTGCAAAACAACGCGTTTTTGCCAAACATTATAACCATGACTAGTCTTGTCTTCTGCAGAAATACGTCCAGATAAGATCCTTCAACTAAGGCAAGTGGTAGGGGGAATTTGGCCATTGAAATACAATTGCAGTAGACACAATGATAATTTGTTTTTAAATATTTCTTAGAGCTGGCTGATATGTTATTCTATAGCAAGACAACAGAATGTATTTTAATTATCATCTATTTACTGCCCCTTTAGGCACAATAATTTATTTTTGTGTCTGCTATAATTTCTCACTAGTAAGGAGCCATGTGGAGTTATGGAACATTTCAGTCCTAATCATTAATTTCTGTCACTTTGCACACATAACCTATTTAAGTAGCAAAATGTTGCACCACTCTCTGTCAGCCGGTGTGTTTCTTTTAGTGTAAATACACAACTTTGATTGTTTGGCATAACTATGTGCCCCTGTCAAAACTAGTCAGGTTTATTGTTAATGTATTTTTGATGACATCTCATTAAAGATTCTATTAATATCTAACATTTTTTACTTGGCATAAATTAAAATTTTCAGTAATATATACAGTAGGGACATATGGTTTGTACTTTGGTATGTACAGTATATAAATCAGAAGTGCAAGTGATTGTAATAGAAGCAGCAAAAGATTCACAGTTCCGTGTGAAGTGTGAGTTTCATAAACCACTTAAAGGGACATTCCAGTCATAATTTAAATGCACATAGATGAATTACACGTATTGGCAAAAATGCTTCCAGTAAAAGTTATTACTGTTTAAGTTTTAACATTTTTTTTCTACACGTGCATGTGAAGAATAGTTAGATATTCTCAGTGCATCAGCATTTTAAATATTGTAGCTGCTCAGAGCACCAGCAAGGCTTGTAATCATGTCAGTAATTAACAAATTGTATCATTACCAGATGGTACAAACACCTTAGACTCTCTGAGCAACTGCTGTGTTTGAAATGCTGGTGCACAGTGCATACTTAAATACACTTTTGAAACAGTGATAGCTTTTATTAGAATCATTTTTGGTAATACATTTATATTGCAAAAATTATTCTAATCAAAATTGAAATGCATCCTTGTGGATTCCAATTTGTCCCTTTAAGTCCAGAGGATGAAGCAATGTCACTAGTGCAAAGAGTGTGTGTGGTGTTATCTATAAGTCAGACAAGTTAAGCTCACAATGCTACCCCAATTCTGATGTTCTCCCAGTATCAGAATTTTGTTTGAATTCTAGGTTGGGGGTGGGGAGCGCTAAAATCAGCTGTGAGTTGGATTTGTCGAAATCTATAATTAATAATATGAAATTTATAGTAGTGTTATTAATTTTTGTGACACTGTTATACCTTAATAAATCCCTTTCTATAAATATATAAGTTTCTCAATTAATTCATTCTTCTATAATGTGCTATTTCATTTAATTGTAGTGACTTGAATTTATATTTGTGGTTTGTACAAAATATTTTAAATAATCTGCTTTCTGATTGGTCTATACACTTGTGATAATAGTGATATAAATGTATTTATCTATCTTGGACTATTATCCCTTTAATCTAATATAACACCCTTCTATTTGCTCGTGATCAATTAACCTTTTGCTCGTGATGAAAATGTTATAAATTAACGATTTGGGATATGTATCCCTTTAACTGTTTAGTACATCCATCTATGCAACTAACGCTTTATACAATATATTGTCCCTATTAGAAAAACCAAAATGACATTAGACGTTTAGTGTTCAGCAATATTTACTTACATATATGTTTTACAAAAACATAAACAAATTATAAATTATAAAAACATTCGATTGTAGTTTAACTACAGTACATCCTTAGATTAAGAACCTTTGTTTGGATAAATCGTTATTGAAATAAAACATTTATTTCTGTACTGGATGACATAGACTCGAGTTCCTTATTGTGAGCCTGTTATTTTACTCTATGTCTCAAAGTACAGAAATATTTCTATAAAACATGCCTACATAAATCTTTGTATAAAACTTCTTATATAAAGGATATAGAAAGGAGTGTACACAGCGCCAACAGAGGCCTAGGGGTCGTTATACACACTAGTAAAATATAATAATATATATTTATTGACCAGATACAATAAAAGATGCAATAAAATTAAAAAATGCAATAAAATTAAAACAATTTAGATTTAGACATTAAAAATAAAAATTAAAAATTGTGGAACAGGTACAGAAATCCTTGTTCCTTACAATTATGCAAGACGGGGGGTCTCGTTGATGAGACTGGAAAACAAGTTCAATGCGATATACCAACTGGCAAGTTAAATAAAAACAACTGGTAGAAAAAAACAAGTGTTAATTAAAACCACTGGTAGAAAAAACACAGATAATTACTGGTGACGATGTCCCAGTAAAAGCTAAATACAAATGATACTGAAAGAAGTCAGATTATGGTGATAAAACCTAAAATATAATCTGAAATACAACCTTTAATAGATTAAAAGCAGCTGATTACTGGTGACGATGTCCCAGTAAAGGGCTGAATGTAATAGCTGGTAATGCAAATGCAGCACGATCAAACGGCCTGCAGTTATGGATCCATATCTGAGGGATAGCCTAAGTAAACTGTGATAAAGATGTGATAGTAAAGGGGTCAAGAGCGAAATCCGCTCCCAAACAACAAATACAAACCACAAATGTGAAGTGCCGTCGCACAATATAAGCAAAAGTGTGATAAACAAAGGATTTAAACAAACAAAAGTACAATAAAAAACAAACGTACAATAATGATCCAAACAGTAGGTCAACAGAGAATGGGGAAAAAATTATAGATAAAGAGTGTATATCTATGTGACAGATGAAAAAATGTGAATAAACGTCAAAAAAATCCAAAAAATCTCACAAAAATGTGTGTTCAACACAATGTTCAAAAAACTGTTCAAAAAACTGTTCAAAAAATGTTCAAAACAAGTGTCCAAATAAAGTCAGTGAAGAAATTATAAACCAACATTAACGTAATATCCAAATGCAAAAGTATTCAATTGGTAAAGTGCTCCCAATAGAAAAAAGGAGGAGACCTTGGATCCCAATGCGTCCTTAATGGAAATCAGCTGCTCCTGTGATAAACTGGTCGAGTCCTAAAATCAAAAATAAAACATAGCGTGGCACAGTTTTCATATACTCAGAAACATTGAAAAGATGCTTACCAATGGGTCTACGCGTTTCGGTCCTCAATGGACCTTTATCAAGACTGGTACATTGGTAAGCTAAGCACCTTTATATAGAGATCATAGTTCTGTGACCGGAAGTGACTTACACTGATTCTACTTCCGGTATCGTTACTTATTTTAATAGTGATAGATTATTTATTGTGATCATATTGTACTTTACACCTTTAATTTGTTAATGAAGTGCCTTTAAATGGCTTGTATACAGAATTTTTCTCGGCTTTTACTATGGTTATGATTCTCGAGTTGGTGATGACACTTCCGGTGGAAGGTCCCAGGTCCGTTAATGTAAACAGACCTGGCGTGACTTCCGGTTGTAAGTTTCAATCTTGGGTGTTAGATCGAGTCTACCTTGATCGTATATAACCAATCAATCAAGTGGTCGTGTCACAGGGCCATCTGGTGTTTCCTTTTGCGAAGGTGAAAAGCATATTCGTATCGCTGATCTTAGGTATATTGGCGGAACAGGGGCTCAGCCGTCACTTCCGGTTCACGGATGTTGCGATAAAGGCCGAAATGGCCTCATCTCATTATGATTTCTAAAAATAAATCCATTGATACAGTTATCACCTCAAATTAATTTGTTCAATTGTATAGTACTGGACAGATACAGAATAGTTCATTTTGTCATGACATCATAATTCATACGTTCTGTTAGTGACTAACAAAGGTGTGTAAAAGACACCTGTCCTGATTGGTTCAAACTTTCTGGAACATCCTCCTGTGTCTCTTATAAATGAAATGTCTCATAGTATGTATAGCAATATGAAATCATAAACGATCAAACTAAAAGATTGAAGAACAGAGTGGGAACACTAGAGCTGTGCTCTAATCACACCTTACATAAGGATTAGAAATAGAGATGTCAAAGAATAAATGCCTGCGATCAACTGTTGCGATCAACTATGTGATCAGACTAAAAAAGTCAACATACCTCTGCTCCTAACATATTCGTCTAATACTTAGATACCCCATATTTAGGAGTGGTCTCTAAAGATGAGCTGAGTACTCAAAACTATGGTGAACTTATATTATGTACCTAGTGAACTTTTTGTGTACCTAGTGGAAAATTGTCGCTTATCATAGTCAAAATTAATCTCAACAGAAACTCATTTCGAGTCCTCCTATTAGATTGCCCTTCTCATAATAACGAGAGGGGTGATCGGAGGGGGGATCAGAAGTGCTTAATCATAATTGGGTCACCGGTGGGGATAATTCCAAATCTTAGGAGAATGTAGACATGAACCGTTTCTCCTTGAGTTGGAGATGAGTCCCTTAAAACCATGTGGGATGACTACATTCATTGTCTATGCAAGAGATTGATGAACTCCTAGAAAAGAAGGGATTTGTTATAAACAGGGTTATTAAAAACAGTATCTTAAAAGGACAGATGTGGGTAATAGAAAATCTGCAAAATAGATGCCATACATCAAGGTGTTTGCTGTTCAGATGTGGAATGATATAATATATAGCGCTGAGGGGTCATAGTTTGCTGTCAGTCTACAGAGTTTAGGGATATAAGTGAGGTCACTAGGGATTATATTACTATAGACAGAAATGTCTCCCATTTTGATCTTTGTATAAGAGGAAGTTTGTTTGGTGGATATAGAATAATAGATGGACATTAATTGAAGAGGTGGGTGAGGTCTTCTCTATTATTTAGACCTTTTGGATGTAAACTATCTAATAGAAAGATCCATTTAGATTCAACTTTGAGAAGGGTTTTTTCAAAGTCACCTCCTCTCCAATTTTTGATCACTTTTTGTATGCCCATAAATTTCATCTCCTGTATTTTGCCATTGTGTTTATTGGCAAAATGTTTATAAAGTATCGTATCTTTATTCTGTTTTTCAATTAACAGTATATGCTCTCTCATCCGATCTCTGAGGCTTCTTGAGGTCTGGCCAATGTACTGAAGGCCACAGGAACACTCCATGAGGTAAATGATCCCTCATGGATCACTAGGTACATAATATAAGTTCACCATAGTTTTGAGTACTCAGCTCATCTTTAGAGACCACTCCTAAATATGGGGTATCTAAGTATTAGACGAATATGTTAGGAGCAGAGGTATGTTGACTTTTTAGTCTGATCACATAGTTGATCGCAACAGTTGATCGCAGGCATTTATTCTTTGACATCTCTATTTCTAATCCTTATGTAAGGTGTGATTAGAGCACAGCTCTAGTGTTCCCACTCTGTTCTTCAATCTTTTAGTTTGATCGTTTATGATTTCATATTGCTATACATACTATGAGACATTTCATTTATAAGAGACACAGGAGGATGTTCCAGAAAGTTTGAACCAATCAGGACAGGTGTCTTTTACACACCTTTGTTAGTCACTAACAGAACGTATGAATTATGATGTCATGACAAAATGAACTATTCTGTATCTGTCCAGTACTATACAATTGAACAAATTAATTTGAGGTGATAACTGTATCAATGGATTTATTTTTAGAAATCATAATGAGATGAGGCCATTTCGGCCTTTATCGCAACATCCGTGAACCGGAAGTGACGGCTGAGCCCCTGTTCCGCCAATATACCTAAGATCAGCGATACGAATATGCTTTTCACCTTCGCAAAAGGAAACACCAGATGGCCCTGTGACACGACCACTTGATTGATTGGTTATATACGATCAAGGTAGACTCGATCTAACACCCAAGATTGAAACTTACAACCGGAAGTCACGCCAGGTCTGTTTACATTAACGGACCTGGGACCTTCCACCGGAAGTGTCATTACCAACTCGAGAATCATAACCATAGTAAAAGCCGAGAAAAATTCTGTATACAAGCCATTTAAAGGCACTTCATTAACAAATTAAAGGTGTAAAGTACAATATGATCACAATAAATAATCTATCACTATTAAAATAAGTAACGATACCGGAAGTAGAATCAGTGTAAGTCACTTCCGGTCACAGAACTATGATCTCTATATAAAGGTGCTTAGCTTACCAATGTACCAGTCTTGATAAAGGTCCATTGAGGACCGAAACGCGTAGACCCATTGGTAAGCATCTTTTCAATGTTTCTGAGTATATGTAAACTGTGCCACGCTATGTTTTATTTTTGATTTTAGGACTCGACCAGTTTATCACAGGAGCAGCTGATTTCCATTAAGGACGCATTGGGATCCAAGGTCTCCTCCTTTTTTCTATTGGGAGCACTTTACCAATTGAATACTTTTGCATTTGGATATTACGTTAATGTTGGTTTATAATTTCTTCACTGACTTTATTTGGACACTTGTTTTGAACATTTTTTGAACAGTTTTTTGAACAGTTTTTTGAACATTGTTTTGAACACACATTTTTGTGAGATTTTTTGGATTTTTTTGACGTTTATTCACATTTTTTCATCTGTCACATAGATATACACTCTTTATCTATAATTTTTTCCCCATTCTCTGTTGACCTACTGTTTGGATCATTATTGTACGTTTGTTTTTTATTGTACTTTTGTTTGTTTAAATCCTTTGTTTATCACACTTTTGCTTATATTGTGCGACGGCACTTCACATTTGTGGTTTGTATTTGTTGTTTGGGAGCGGATTTCGCTCTTGACCCCTTTACTATCACATCTTTATCACAGTTAACTTAGGCTATCCCTCAGATATGGATCCATAACTGCAGGCCGTTTGATCGTGCTGCATTTGCATTACCAGCTATTACATTCAGCCCTTTACTGGGACATCGTCACCAGTAATCAGCTGCTTTTAATCTATTAAAGGTTGTATTTCAGATTATATTTTAGGTTTTATCACCATAATCTGACTTCTTTCAGTATCATTTGTATTTAGCTTTTACTGGGACATCGTCACCAGTAATTATCTGTGTTTTTTCTACCAGTGGTTTTAATTAACACTTGTTTTTTTCTACCAGTTGTTTTTATTTAACTTGCCAGTTGGTATATCGCATTGAACTTGTTTTCCAGTCTCATCAACGAGACCCCCCGTCTTGCATAATTGTAAGGAACAAGGATTTCTGTACCTGTTGCACAATTTTAAATTTTTATTTTTAATGTCTAAATCTAAATTGTTTTAATTTTATTGCATTTTTTAATTTTATTGCATCTTTTATTGTATCTGGTCAATAAATATATATTATTATATTTTACTAGTGTGTATAACGACCCCTAGGCCTCTGTTGGCGCTGTGTACACTCCTTTCTATATCCTTCACTTTGTTTGGGGGGTTGGTTAGACCCTCTCTGTGCACCACAGCATAGGGGTCATCTTAGCGCTGGATCACCATATTCATATTCTGTTCTTATATAAACATGCCTACATAAATCTTTGTACAAAACTCTTTATATAGAAATTCTTATATATATATAAGACTGCGCAGATTGAGATATTGTATCTTGTTTGTGTGTCCAAACACTGCTATTTTCCGGAATACACTGTTTCTTTTATTTGAGTGTTCGTGGTAAAAGTCTACTTGGTTTGTTTCTAAGTTGTGGCCACAACTAGTTTTATTGAGTAGGTTATTATCCCAGATTATAAACAGTTTTTTGTTGCTCTCCCCCTAACCGTACCTCCGATTGTTCTTACCTCGTTTCAATCTCAGGGTCTTGGGAAGCAGCTTGTGTGATGTTACCTTGTGTGAGAGAGATCTGTATCAGAACGGCGTCTCTCTGTTCGATGGTTCCCAGTGGCTTACTTCCTACCCATGTGTTCGACGTTGTACGTTCCACGTGACTTGTTGGGAGGCCAATCGGGTAACCGGATCGTGGGGGGAGTGTGCTTATTTGATATCGCTGGTTCTCTGGAGCCTCTTAATCCACACAGGATTGTCTGTCTCCGTACCTACTCAATAAAACTAGTTGTGGCCACAACTTAGAAACAAACGAAGTAGACTTTTACCACGAACACTTAAATAAAAGAAACAGTGTATTCCAGAAAATAGCAGTGTTTGGACACACAAACAAGATACAATATCTCAATCTGCGCAGTCTTATATATATATAAGAATTTCTATATAAAGAGTTTTGTACAAAGATTTATGTAGGCATGTTTATATAAGAAGTTTTATACAAAGATTTATGTAGGCATGTTTAATAGAAATATTTTTGTACTTTGAGACATAGAGCAAAATAACAGGCTCACGATAAGGAACTCGAGTCTATTTCATCCAGTACAGAAATAAATGTTTTATTTCAATAAAGATTTATCCAAACAAAGGTTCTTAATCTAAGGATGTACTGTAGTTAAACTACAATCAAATGTTTTTTTAATTTATAATTTGTTTATGTTTTTGTAATATATATATGTAAGTAAATATTGCTGAACACTAAACGTCTAATGTAATTTTGGTTTTGCTAATAGGGACAATATCTCGTATAAAGCGTTAGTTGCATAGAAGGATGTACTAAACAGTTAAAGGGATACATATCCCAAATCGTTAATTTATAACATTTTCATCATGAGCAAAAGGTTGATTTATCACGAGCAAATAGAAGGGTGTTATATTAGATTAAAGGTATAATAATCCAAGATAGATAAATACATTTATATCACTATTATCACAAGTGTATAGACCAATCAGAAAGCACATTATTTAAAATATTTTGTACAAACCACAAATATAAATTCAAGTCACTACAATTAAATGAAATAGCACATTATAGAAGAAGGAATTAATTGAGAAACTTATATATTTATAGAAAGGGATTTATTAAGGTATAACAGTGTCACAAAAATTAATAACACTACTATAAATTTCATATTATTAATTATAGATTTCGACAAGTCCAACTCACAGCTGATTTTAGCACTCCCCACCCCCAACCTAGATGAAGCAATGTCAACCTCAGCTTTATTGTGTGTTGGCCAGTAGAGGAATGAGGAGGGACCAGAGATCCTTCCTCATTTCCTGTATCCTCACACTTGTCCAGAAATGGTGTTATGTACTACCCCCTGTTTGACGCAGTGGCACAAGTGACACTTCATTTGAAATGTGAGAAGCCTCTGTTTCGAATACTACAATTGAAATGATCATCATGATACAAGTAATCACTTGTCCCAGTGGTATCTAAGGAGATTATGGATATCCTACCTCTACATCAGATTTTATTAGTAAGGAATAACACCCAACAGTTGAAAGAGGGATCCTACGTCCCTCTAATCTGTTGGTTATCAGTCATCAATTTAACTTCAGGCAGGTGTTTTCTTCAAGAGCTCCAATCCCCCCAATTAAATACAGAGGGGCATGAGACCAATATTTTGAAACACGTGAAGCACTCTCTTTCACATCCTTTTCATTAATAGGTGATTGCTGTTTTTTTAATCTACCTAATGTATTTACAATTTTGGGGTGATAATGGTTTCAAAGGAGCTCCTATCCCCTTCGCTGCAAACACAAATTGAGGGGTATTTCTCATGCACTTCTAGTTTATGGATGATTGCCCTTGGAATGATAATTACCTGTCTACCAGGTTGCCATGATAATCACCAGATAGAGCTAAATGCACATAAAACATATCAGATGCGTAAAGTAGCCTGTATGTTGTTTCCCACAATTCATAAAAGGACCAGACCCCTTATTTGAAATAAGTAAGCCTTAATTTTCAAAACAGTGCTTCTGGGTCCATTTAGCTGCCAAATGTTTGCCAGAACAATTAAAAAAACCTTGTAACATATGCTCTATTTGGAGGGTCTGGTGAATCGATAGAAGCCGTACTAACACCCATTCCATACACATATACTATATTATCCCTCATTTTATATAGTGAGAGTCTCAACATTCAAATACCTTGTCTCCTGCCCTTACAGCTGTTAAAAGATCATCAAAATAATAACTATCACCTTGCTGCAATCGCTTTTATTGTTTTGTTGGTGGTGTCAGAGGGGAGGGGAGATTTCTAATTTTAAAATTAAAAATAGAAGGAATCTTGTATACATTCTGTAATCTTTATGCACCAAATGTATTTGACCCAACTTTCTGGGACACTTTGCAGTCCAAAATCCTTACCGAATCAGTGGGGTATCTAATCATAGGGGGGGATTATAATATGGCTCCACACTATCCCCTGGACAGGCTCAGGCAGAAGCCTATGGAGGAGAAGAGTAAGCGAGATAGTTTAGAAGCTAAGATGTTTAAGAAAATATACCAAAATCTGTTGGTCAGGGACATTTGGAGAGTACAGAATCCAGACGTAAGAGATTTCACTTGTTTATCTAGAGCTCATAAAACTCTATCCAGGATAGATTTTTTTCTTATTGATGAAAGACTGTGTAAAATGCGAATTAGAGCAAAAATTCTGCCTATCTCCATATCAGACCATAGCCCTATCACAATAGAAATACATAATAATGAGTTTAGATCAAGATCTTCTCGCTTTTTCTTCCCCACATGGCTGATGAATGACCTAAAATTTAAAAACTGGTTAAAAAGTAGATATGAAGAATATGCTGAGTTTAATAAAACCTATGTTAATCGCCCAGATATTTTCTGGGAAGCTGCAAAGGCGGTTCTCAGGGGAGAAATAATCTCATATAGTGCCAATAGAATTAAAACACTAAAAATAAGAGAAACAGAAGTGATAAAATCGGTAATTAACTCATATAATTCTTATATACTTAATAACTCTCCTGAAAATTGGGCTAAATATACTAGAGCAAAAAGTGAAAGGGACACGTTTTTAATTTATAAAGAAACACAAAAGGATCTTAAGTTCCAGTCAAGACTTTACCATTATGGTAATAAAGCAGGAAAATTATTAGCCAATTTTATGAAAAGGTAAAGAAGATCCCCACTAATTGAGAAACTTTATCACAAAGAGAAAACCTACATAGAGACAGGAGATATTGCTAATATCTTTGCAGATTACTTCAAGGAAATTTATTCCTTACAAAACTCAGATAAGATTAAATCTGATGAATTTTGGAGTAAAATTACTTACCCTATACTTAGTAGTGAAAAAATGTTAACCTTGAATGCTCCAATTTCTGAAGAAGAAATTCTAAAGGTTATCCAGGATCTTCCGTTAAATAAAGCATCAGGCCCGGATGCACTCCCTAGTGAATTTTATAAAATTCTTACACCACTTATTGCTTCACCTCTGAGTAAGCTTTTTAACCATATATATGTTGATGGGAATGTAGTTTCCCCCCAATTTTGCGCATCATATACCACCTTGATTATTAAACCCGGGAAGGATCCGACGAAAAAGGAATCTTATAGGCCTATAGCATTACTAAATTCCGATTATAAGATCTTGACTTCTATCATAGCCAGGAGATTACAAAGAGTACTCTCTGAAGTAATTCATAAAGATCAAGCAGGGTTCATGCAGAAGCGTAATTTATCAGCAAAAATCAGGGAAGTACTGGTAACAATAGACTACTTTAAATCTATTGAGCGGATGGGGCAGAGGAGAGAGGGGGACTCCCCAGATCTAGCAATCATTTCAATCGACGCAGAGAAAGCATTTGATTCAATTCACCACGATCATCTATTTTGCTCTCTGTACAAATTTGGTTTTAAAGGGAGCTTGCTTAAATTTGTGGAGAATTTGTACAAAAAAGCATTTACAAGAATTATTAATAATATAATATTAATAATATACTGTCCCCGGAGATATTATTGGAAAGAGGAACACGGCAGGGATGCCCTCTCTCTCCTCTCCTCTTCAACCTCTCAATTGAACCTCTGGCGATAGCAATAAGAAAGAAAATAGAAGGTATCAGGATAGAAAGGAAAGAGCTTAAGATCGCGCTCTATGCGGACAATATCTTGCTATATGTCTCTAACGTACGAAATAATATACCTATAATTATCTCAACTATTGAACAATTCGGGTCCTTCTCGGGATACAGGATCAATGCGTCAAAATCGGAATTATTATGGATTAGGAGGAAACCTGATTCTTTACTAGATATACCCTTTGGAGTTTCCGAATCCTTTAGATATTTGGGGATAGAGATCACGGCAGACTTGGATAAATTTTATGGCCTTAATGTAACACCAATAATCAGTGAAATTGGGACTAGTATGAAGTTATGGCAAAAACTTCCACTTTCAATCTCGGGCCGTATTGCTGCATTCAAAATGATTCTTCTCCCAAAGTTATTATACATTTTGCAGAATACTTCAATAATTCTTAAACGGAAGGATATTGGAAAAATTAATACTATGATGAGAGGTTTTATATGGCAGAATAAGAAACCCAGAATCTCACTAACAAAACTTTCAAATACGGGGGACTCGCACTAACAGACATACAATTGTATAATCTGATTTTTCTTGCTCGAATAGTAATCGATTGGATACTCAATAAAGACTATGTAACAAATAATGAACTTGAAAAAAAATGTAAGCCTACCCTATCTCCCCACAGCTTTAATACACTGCAACGCTAAATCACTTCCTCAAGAAATTAAAAAATGTAAAACATTAATGTGCCCCTTGCGAGCATGGTGGAAGATTTGTAAGATATTATCTATTGAAGGTAGTGTTTCTGATTATATGCCAATTAAAGGAAACTCTAAATTTCAGGCAGGATTACAGTCGACACCTTTTCAGAAATGGCATACTTTAGGCCTGAATAATATTTGTCAGATGGTAGATTGGAACACACATTGTATTAAAACATTTGAGACATTAAGAAGAGAATTCAATCTCTGTAATAAAGAATTTTTTGCATATTTGCAAATAAGACACTTTATTACTAAGATGGTAAATGAATATGGCTGGAACTGGTCTTTGGGGAAATTGGAGAAATGGCTTGTGCTGGTAAGAAATGGGCTCATGTCAATCTCGCCCTGCTATCAAATGTTGATTTCTAAAAATGGAGAAGAAAATATAGAAAATTTAGTATCTACATGGAATTTGATTATACCTCAATACCCCATAAATGTAAATAAAATTAATGTGTCTATTTTAAAAGTATCACAAGTTACTTGATCGGCCACATGGAGAGAATCCCACCTCAAGCTATTATACAGAGTCTACTATACACCGAAGAAGGGGTCTAGATATGGAAACATTAATTTTTGTAAGTGTCCAAAATGTTCATTTCCCTCGGCAGACCTTATCCATATGATATGGGAGTGCCCTAGGATCAAAAATTTCTGGCTACAAATAGAACACTGGGTTAATCGCGTGATGAAAATCTCCCCCCTGAGACTGGATGTGGTCTGTATAATTTTCTTGTGGGAAGTAATAAAAGACCTTAAGAGGCATAATAAAATAGTTAATATGATCATTTTAGCAGCAAGATACTTAATTTTTAAAAAGTGGAAAGGCCGTGCAATCCCCAGCATTAACAAGCTCAAAAACTGTTTAAAAAAACAATGTATATTAGAACAGAAGGATACTAATATGGAAAAAGAAAAGGATATTGCAGGGTTTTTTAAAAAATGGTCAGTGTTTATTAAAACACTGCCATCAAATGAGATAGATCATATGATATATCCATTCAGGAACTCAGAGTTAGTGTTGCTGGGGATGTGGTAGTCAGTTCCAATTGGGCCCCAACTCAATGGGGGGAGAGGGAGGAGAGAGAAGAATTGTTTTTTTCCCTTGTTTTTTTTTTTTTGTTTTTTTTTTCTCTTTCAGCTGTTTTTGATCTGATTGATTGAGATATTAGGTTGGGTATGGGTAGGGGGACGGGAAAGCAAAATAAGTATCCATTTTTTGGATTGGTTACTGAGGTGATGTGATACAAAAAGACAGACTAATAATATATTGCCAAATCATACAATGTTTTTCTAGGATTATGTATGGATTGGAAAGAAAAAGGAGAGAGAAGGGAAAATTATTTTCTTATTCACTTATTTATTTATTTATTTTATCTCTAAGATGGATGTTAGTGATATGAAACTTATGATATCTGCTTTTCTTTTTCTTTTTTTCCTTTTTATTGTGGTTAATTTTAAAACTTTCCTTTTCTTGGTATTAATGATATGAATTGCAGGATATTATGTTCTCTGTTTGTTTGTTTCTTTCATATACATGCTGTCAAATGAAAATGGATTCAAAATAAAGTATAAAAATCGCTTTTATTGCTTTGTTTTGTTGGTGGTGTCATAGATGCTTGTTCCTCTAACCTAATACAAATTTACAGACATCCAAATTAATTATAGATTTAAAAAATAAGTAACATATTGTATAAATCGGTATAAAATGATTTTAAAAGATTTTTTCTTACTACTTAAACTTTTACAGTAGTAGCAGCATTTTTATACTATCAAAATGAGTATTTACCCCTCTGTAATATCAGTAATTGATTAAATTACATTTTCATTTAAAAGAAAATATTATTATATATTTTAAGATGTCATATTTTATACCTACTCATATTATTCACAAGTTGCAAAATTGTGCAAAATGCCCCGCCCCCATTTTTTTTATCTTGAGCTGTAAGTTTTCATTACTAAATAAAACATAGGCATACCACCTCAACCATGTTTTCCTGGACAGTTATGAGTTAAACATGTATGGTCAGGACGTCAAACCCTGAGGCATGACACATAAGATTTTGCAAGTGCACAATCAGCTCTTCTAGGATATATAAGATTTAAAACTTAATCTTTAATTAAATTTAATAAAAATGGTAGATACCTCGGTTCTAAGAACCTACACACAGTTAAACACCATAGTAGATGGTGGATACCTCAGTTCTAAGAACCTACACCTATTTAAACACCAAACAACACACCTGTACTGGTAAGCTCCAAAAAAAGAAAATAGGTAGCTTACAGCAACGCCCCCGGTATTCCTGGCTGATAGCTGGTTACATCAGCATCAGTTGGGGGTATGCAGACAAGTTTCACAAAGATGAAAATGGAAAATAAAAAACACACACAAGAAAAAGAACTGCTACGCGTTTCGACCTTTATACAGGCCTTTGTCAAGCATGTATGTTCAAAAGAATTTGTAAAATAACTCACACCAAAGCCGGAAATTTAAAAACTGGAGGCGACCAACCAGTGCCTAGCATCTGTTCCCGCCCTCTTCCCCATTGTTCCGGTTAGTTACTACCTGAAAGGGGACTAAGGGAACAGATGCTAGGCACTGGTTAGTCGCCTCCAGTTTTTAAATTTCCGGCTTTGGCGTAGCAGTTCTTTTTCTTGTGTGTGTTTTTTATTTTCCTTTTTTGATCTTTGAGAAACCTGTCTGCATACCCCCAGCTGATGCTGATGTAACCAGCTATTGGCCAGGAATACCAGGGGCATTGCTGTAAGCTACCTATTTTCTTTTTTTAGAGCTTACTCGTACAGGTTTCTTAGGCCTAGATTTGGAGTTCGGCGGTAGCCGTCAAAACCAGCGTTAGAGGCTCCTAACGCTGGTTTTGGCCGCCCGCTGGTATTTGGAGTCAGTGATTAAAGGGTCTAACGCTCACTTTTCAGCCGCGACTTTTCCATACCGCAGATCCCCCTACGCCATTTGCGTAGCCTATCTTTTCAATGGGATCTTTCTAACGCTGGTATTTAGAGTCGTTTCTGAAGTGAGCGTTAGAGCTCTAACGACAAAATTCCAGCCGCCTGAAAATAGCAGGAGTTAAGAGCTTTCTGGCTAACGCCGGTTCATAAAGCTCTTAACTACTGTACCCTAAAGTACACTAACACCCATAAACTACCTATGTACCCCTAAACCGAGGTCCCCCCACATCGCCGCCACTCTATTTAAATTTTTAACCCCTAATCTGCCGACCGCCACCTACGTTATACTTATGTACCCCTAATCTGCTGCCCCTAACCCCGCCGACCCCTATATTATATTTCTTAACCCCTAACTTGCCCCCCACAACGTCGCCGCAAGCTACTTAAAATAATTAACCCCTAATC
Organism: Bombina bombina; assembly: GCF_027579735.1. Taxonomy (NCBI): domain Eukaryota; kingdom Metazoa; phylum Chordata; class Amphibia; order Anura; family Bombinatoridae; genus Bombina; species Bombina bombina. The sequence goes on along the minus strand of NC_069500.1, from coordinate 1,336,520,094 downwards.
TTCCGACCGCAAATCGCCGCCACCTACGTTATCCCTATGTACCCCTAATCTGCTACCCCTAACATCGCCGACCCCTATATTATATTTATTAACCCCTAATCTGCCCCCCTCAACGTCGCCGACACCTGCCTACACTTATTAACCCCTAATCTGCCGAGCGGACCTGAGCGCTACTATAATAAAGTTATTAACCCCTAACCCGCCTCACTAACCCTATCATAAATAGTATTAACCCCTAATCTGCCCTCCCTAACATCGCCGACACCTAACTTCAATTATTAACCCCTAATCTGACGACCGGAGCTCACCGCTATTCTAATAAATGTATTAACCCCTAAAGCTAAGTCTAACCCTAACACTAACACCCCCCTAAGTTAAATATAATTTAAATCTAACGAAATAAATTAACTCTTATTAAATAAATTATTCCTATTTAAAGCTAAATACTTACCTGTAAAATAAATCCTAATATAGCTACAATATAAATTATAATTATATTATAGCTATTTTAGGATTAATATTTATTTTACAGGCAACTTTGTAATTATTTTAACCAGGTACAATAGCTATTAAATAGTTAAGAACTATTTAATAGTTACCTAGTTAAAATAATAACAAATTTACCTGTAAAATAAATCCTAACCTAAGTTATAATTAAAACTAACACTACCCTATCAATAAAATAATTAAATAAACTACCTACAATTACCTACAATTAACCTAACACTACACTATCAATAAATTAATTAAACACAATTCCTACAAATAAATACAATTAAATAAACTAGCTAAAGTACAAAAAATAAAAAAGAACTAAGTTACAGAAAATAAAAAAATATTTACAAACATAAGAAAAATATTACAACAATTTTAAACTAATTACACCTACTCTAAGCCCCCTAATAAAATAACAAAGCCCCCCAAAATAAAAAATTCCCTACCCTATTCTAAATTAAAAAAGTTACAAGCTCTTTTACCTTACCAGCCCTGAACAGGGCCCTTTGCGGGGCATGCCCCAAGAATTTCAGCTCTTTTGCCTGTAAAAAAAAACATACAATACCCCCCCCCCAACATTACAACCCACCACCCACATACCCCTAATCTAACCCAAACCCCCTTAAATAAACCTAACACTAAGCCCCTGAAGATCTTCCTACCTTGTCTTCACCATACCAGGTTCACCGATCCGTCCTGGCTCCAACATCTTCATCCAACTCAAGCGGGGGTTGGCGATCCATAATCCGGTCCAGAAGAGGCTCCAAAGTCTTCCTCCTATCCGGCAAGAAGAGGACATCCGGACCGGCAAACATCTTCTCCAAGCGGCATCTTCGATCTTCTTCCATCCGGAGCGAAGCGGCAGGATCCTGAAGACATCCAGCGCGGAACATCCATCCGGACCGACGACTGAACGACGAATGACTGTTCCTTTAAGGGACGTCATCCAAGATGGCGTCCCTCGAATTCTGATTGGCTGATAGGATTCTATCAGCCAATCGGAATTAAGGTAGGAATTTTCTGATTGGCTGATGGAATCAGCCAATCAGAATCTAATTCAATCCGATTGGCCGATCCAATCAGCCAATCAGATTGAGCTCGCATTCTATTGGCTGATCGGAACAGCCAATAGAATGCGAGCTCAATCTGATTGGCTGATTGGATCAGCCAATCGGATTGAACTTGATTCTGATTGGCTGATTCCATCAGCCAATCAGAAAATTCCTACCTTAATTCCGATTGGCTGATAGAATCCTATCAGCCAATCGGAATTCGAGGGACGCCATCTTGGATGACGTCCCTTAAAGGAACAGTCATTCGTCGTTCAGTCGTCGGTCCGGATGGATGTTCCGCGCTGGATGTCTTCAGGATCCTGCCGCTTCGCTCCGGATGGAAGAAGATCGAAGATGCCGCTTGGAGAAGATGTTTGCCGGTCCGGATGTCCTCTTCTTGCCGGATAGGAGGAAGACTTTGGAGCCTCTTCTGGACCGGATTATGGATCGCCAACCCCCGCTTGGGTTGGATGAAGATGTTGGAGCCAGGACGGATCGGTGAACCTGGTATGGTGAAGACAAGGTAGGAAGATCTTCAGGGGCTTAGTGTTAGGTTTATTTAAGGGGGTTTGGGTTAGATTAGGGGTATGTGGGTGGTGGGTTGTAATGTTGGAGGGGGGGTATTGTATGTTTTTTTTTACAGGCAAAAGAGCTGAAATTCTTGGGGCATGCCCCGCAAAGGGCCCTGTTCAGGGCTGGTAAGGTAAAAGAGCTTGTAACTTTTTTAATTTAGAATAGGGTAGGGAATTTTTTATTTTGGGGGGCTTTGTTATTTTATTAGGGGGCTTAGAGTAGGTGTAATTAGTTTAAAATTGTTGTAATATTTTTCTTATGTTTGTAAATATTTTTTTATTTTCTGTAACTTAGTTCTTTTTTATTTTTTGTACTTTAGCTAGTTTATTTAATTGTATTTATTTGTAGGAATTGTGTTTAATTAATTTATTGATAGTGTAGTGTTAGGTTAATTGTAGGTAATTGTAGGTAGTTTATTTAATTATTTTATTGATAGGGTAGTGTTAGGTTTAATTATAACTTAGGTTAGGATTTATTTTACAGGTAAATTTGTTATTATTTTAACTAGGTAACTATTAAATAGTTCTTAACTATTTAATAGCTATTGTACCTGGTTAAAATAATTACAAAGTTGCCTGTAAAATAAATATTAATCCTAAAATAGCTATAATATAATTATAATTTATATTGTAGCTATATTAGGATTTATTTTACAGGTAAGTATTTAGCTTTAAATAGGAATAATTTATTTAATAAGAGTTAATTTATTTCGTTAGATTTAAATTATATTTAACTTAGGGGGGTGTTAGTGTTAGGGTTAGACTTAGCTTTAGGGGTTAATACATTTATTAGAATAGCGGTGAGCTCCGGTCGTCAGATTAGGGGTTAATAATTGAAGTTAGGTGTCGGCGATGTTAGGGAGGGCAGATTAGGGGTTAATACTATTTATGATAGGGTTAGTGAGGCGGATTAGGGGTTAATACATTTATTATAGTAGCGCTCAGGTCCGCTCGGCAGATTAGGGGTTAATAAGTGTAGGCAGGTGTCGGCGACGTTGTGGGGGGCAGGTTAGGGGTTAATAAATATAATATAGGGGTCGGCGGTGTTAGGGGTAGCAGATTAGGGGTACATAGGGATAACGTAGGTGGCGGCGGTTTACGGAGCGGCAGATTAGGGGTTTAAAAAAATATGCAGGGGTCAGCGATAGCGGGGGCGGCAGATTAGGGGTTAATAAGTGAAAGGTTAGGGGTGTTTAGACTCGGGGTACATGTTAGAGTGTTAGGTGCAGACGTAGGAAGTGTTTCCCCATAGGAAACAATGGGGCTGCGTTAGGAGCTGAACGCTGCTTTTTTGCAGGTGTTAGGTTTTTTTTCAGCTCAAACAGCCCCATTGTTTCCTATGGGGGAATCGTGCACGAGCACGTTTTTGAGGCCGGCCGCGTCCGTAAGCAACTCTGGTATCGAGAGTTGCATTTGCGGTAAAAATGCTCTACGCTCCTTTTTTGGAGCCTAACGCAGCATTTGATTAAACTCTCGATACCAGAGTTAAATTTATGGTGCGACCAGAAAAAAGCCCGCGGAGCGTTAGCAGCCCTTTTACCGCCGAACTCCAAATCTAGGCCTATGTGTGTTGTTTGGTGTTAAAATAGGTGTAGGTTCTTAGAACTGAGGTATCCACCATCTACTATGGTGTTTAACTGTGTGTAGGTTCTTAGAACTGAGGTATCTACCATGTTTAACAAATTTAATTAAAGATTAAGTTTTAAATCTTATTTTCTTCATAAACAGGGGAAAGTCCACAGCTGCATTCATTACTTTTGGGAATTCAGAACCTGGCCACCAGGAGGAGGCAAAGACACCCCAGCCAAGGGCTTAAATACCTCCACCACATCCCTCATCCCCTAGTCATTCTTTGCCTTTCGTCACAGGAGGTTGGCAGAGAAGTGTCGGAAGATTATAGATAGTCTCTTATGGAGGGTAGTACTCTTTGCAATGGGACTGGAGTTTTAAGTAGTCCTGTCAGCCTCTCAGTGAGAGCATGGATGAAAGTTAGAGTCCGGAGATGGTGGAAGTGCCTTTCTGTGAAACCATCCCGACTCATATTAACAGCTCCTTAGCAATCAGCATTAACGAGTTTCGCTGCCTGCTTTGTTCTCTCAAGTCCATGTCAGAAGCGGCGCTACTATCTGTCACACTTGAAGGGCCGTGTTCCTGTTTCATGGTATAGATTCCGGTAAGATTGTTTCATTTTACTTCTATGTGCGAAATGTAATGTCAATGAAGAAGCAGGGTCTCAGTGGGACTCCTTTATCTTATTGAATCAAGGGTTAATTTCTCCTGAGGGAGGTTATTGAACAGGGGGGACTTTAATCATGTTTGCTACGTGATTCTGTTTGCTAATGTGTAGTGTCGCTTGGGTTCATGGCTATATCGGAACATAACTTTTTTGTCAGGCTGCGTAGCCCTTGTGGCCTTGGCGCGTTTTTTTCTGGCCTGCACGGTTTACCTTATGACTAGGTGTGGTCACATTCCTAGCCTCCATTTCTGTATTCTTGACTGTGTGGCGACGGAGAGAGTCTGTTTTGCTAGTTGTCTGGGTCATAGGACCCAGACAACTAGCCATTGGAAGTGTAAGGTGCCGTTTTTTTATTTTTTCTATCCATAATTTCTATCTAAGTTATGGAGGTGTAAGGTGCCGTTTTTATGTTTTCTATCCATAATTTCTATCTAAGTTATGGAGTATTCTGATTTTTTGCTTAGGCGTTTGGGTTTTCATCCGCAAGGGGGTAGAATGATCGTTCATTTGTAAATCCTCGAGCTATAAGTGCTTCCAGAGAGTTGATCCTGAGAGGATCTTGGAGACTATTGTTACCTTCTCAATCCAGTTTTCTAGGTTTGAGCTCTGTTTTCTTGTACGTTTCCCTTAGTCCCTAGACTTAGTAGGTGTTGTCCCTAGAGCCTTTAGAGATCAACCAGAGTAGCTGCGTGGTCTTTAAAGCACTCTGTGTCTGGGATACTTCGTGAGAGTTCAGTGTCCAAGGTGCCTTGAATATGACTGTGATTGCATCGCCTGTGGTGCAAGGTCTGCTCCGGATGGGGTAACCCGGTGGTTCCTCATGGGTAACTTGTTTGTTTAAAGCCAGCTCCGGGTTCTGGGTGTCTGGGTTTTTTTGTCCCTTGTCTTTGTCTGGACATTTTGGGGTTCTGTATCCAGATCCCTTGGGACTGGCTCGGGATGGCCCAGTTTCCCGGTTCCGGGACATCTTTTGTTCCTACAGGCAGATTTTTCTCTCTCTTATCTGAGAATTGGACATTCCTCCTGGGCCAGCCTTAGTGGCTGGATGGTTCTTTCATTTGGTATCTTGACAAAACTATCTACAGCTTTACACTCCATACCTTTGTGCGGGTGAGCTGTTTTGTTTTTTGTTCCCATCCCTTTGGGGTGGACTTGGCATTCCACAGTATCCACCTGGTGCTCGGAGGTCCTTTCTTCCTCTGTTTATTTGGGTTGTCTCCCCTGCCTTGCATGCTGGATGTCAGGTGAAGGGCTTGATTTCTTGTGACATGCCATTGCTGTAGTTTCAGTAGAGGGTCTCCTTTTGGGAGTGTCCTTAGTCTTTGGGAAGGGAGCTGTGTCTGGGTTCTGGAAAACAAAGCTCTTTTTGGTGGGGGGGGGCTTTCCCCTCCATTTCCCCTCCATTTTCCTTCCTGAAGGTCTTGGTGGTGTGGGGAATTTTTAATTCCTTTATCTTTTCGGACATTACCAGTCGCTTTGGTGCTGGGTCCATTGCCCGGATGGAGGGTCAGGGATCTATCTGATCTGTTGAACTTTGTCCGTGTATCAGAGATAGATCTTGTGAGCCTTCCTTAGGTGGGAGGTTTTTACCTGCTGGTTATGTGTACTGTCCTTCCTTCCTGCTTTCTTTGGAAGGTGTTGTTCTGCACTACTTGAAGTTTTTCTTTTCTGAAGATGGTCCTGTGCAGTTTACTAGCTTGGTAGCTAGGGTTGGCGACTTGTGTTTGCTTAGACTACCTTTTGCAACAGGAAGCCTATGGCTTTCATAGGAGCATATTCAGATATTCTAATGCTGTTTTTTCATAGGTCCCGGGGACGGTTTGTCTTTCTGTTGCTCTATCCTGGGTGCGAGTTAGCACTCTGTGTAGGGAAGGGGTTTTACTTTTCTCCCTTTAGTTTTGCAGGGCCTTGCTTTAGTCCCCTGGAATCCATGCAGATGGGGGTCTGGAATTTTCCTCCCTTGTTCTGCTAGGGTGGTATAGTTTTTTGTTGGTTTTGGCCTGTTTCATCCTTGGTTACTCTCTGAAGTTACCCTTTGGTTTTTACATGTTTGCTTCAGTCCTTTTGTGTTCTGGGGGACCTTCTGACTCCCTTATCTGAGTCCTTCTTCTTCCCTTCAGGGAAGAATGTGGATGTTCCCTTCCTTCTGGTCGGGGGTGAGTTTATTCGTGGGCTGAGAGTCTGCGGGACTTTGTCTCCTCAGAGGCTGTTGGCTCGGTCGAGTCTAGTGGTCTGAGCGGTCTCTAGCAGGGTCCTTGCTGGATCTAACTGTTGGGCAGTTACTTGTCATGAGTTTGGGTGTTTTCAGGCTTTGGTGCCCTAAGAGTGGGCCGCCTTTTGTACCCGCCCGTTTTGCATTCAGTATCCTCTGTAGCTTGGGTATTGTTTTCCCAAAAGTAATGAATGCAACTGTGGGCTCTCCCCATTTATGAAGAAAAACTTAAATTATGCTTACCTGATAATTTTCTTTTCTTCAGACGGGGAGAGTCCACAGCTTTCTGCCTGCGTTTTTATATGGGGCGGCCGTAATTTTAGTTTTTTGTGCTTCTGGCACCTTTTTCACCCTGATATTTCTCCTACTTTTCCTTGTTCCCTCGGCAGAATGACTGGGGGATGAGGGAAGTGGGGGAGGTATTTAAGCCTTTGGCTGGGGTGTTTTTGCCTCCTCCTGGTGGCCAGGTTCTGAATTCCTAAAAGTAATGAATGCAGCTGTGGACTCTCCCCGTCTGAAGAAAAGAAAATAATCAGGTAAGCATAATTTTTTATATCCTAAGGGAGCTAATTGTGTTCTCACAAACTCTTATGTGTCATGTCTCAGGGTCATGACCATATGACATTAAAGTCATTTAATCACCCCATACACTAATAGGCAGAAATAGCGCAAAACAATATGCTGAAGAGCAAACAAGCACCAATATTGCAAGGAAAAATCACAAAAAGACAGAAATAATGATACTAATAATAAAAAAAGTCTTTAAAAACGTCAAATATAAAATCAATGTCCAATGACTGTTAAGACACAACAAATGTTACTTGTGCACATGTGGTCCTGGCTGTCGTGGACAAGATCAGGCGCACATAACCTTTAATCATCCCACTGTGCCATAGGGACTGCAATCAAGGTGCTGCTTGGTTAGCCCTGGTGTGTTTCCGACATCCTCCAAGAGAATTGTAGCTGAAAATAGAAGCAGAAGAAGCGCACCACGATTAAAGGTAGTATATGTCACACTTTATTCAGACACACATGATACAGCTGGCTCTTACTAGACATAAGAACAAGATGAGCATAAGTTAAAAGCTGTTAGCGAGTTTCCGTATGTTAGTCCCTCCCTCTGATAACATAAGCAATGACATCAGAGTCCTATTCGGGGTAACTGTCCAATGGAGTCTCCTACTGTGATCACTCCTCTCTTACTCCTCGACGTGTTTTGTCCGCCCCTTAGCGGACTTTCTCAAAGCTGTGGAAGTGACGAACACCCCAAGAAAAGACTCTTTCATCGCATACATGCCTCCTGAATGGCGTCTTCTAATAGGATAGTCTGGGTGAGTGTTCAAACCAATCATAAGATAGAAAAATTTACATTGATTCAACATGTTAAGGAATAATTTTTTTGGTATTGTACTAATAATAAATTCCTAAACAGTTGATGAATATATTCATGGTATTACATTCTAAACAAATTAAGAATAAGATACTTTAAAATACTAGCAACCCTTTACAAGACCTAAAATGAACTTTTAAATTTCCAATAGATAGATAAATAAATAAATGCTAAAAAACTTTTGTTTGCCTAAAAATCATTGCAAGATAGAAACTTACATAAAAACATGCACAAAGATAGGATAGTGTAATAACCTGTTTATAATTCTCATATAATGAAAAACAGATTATCTGTAGCTATAAAGTGGAACACTTAATGTTATAAGTCTGTAACAAAAGGGTTAATTAATTACAGCAGTTACTTCAGTAATTGAGTCCCAGCAGTAGGAATATATATATATATATATATATATATATATATATGAATAAAGGAATATATATATATATATATGAAAGAATAGGTGGAATGAGTTAAATAATAAGATTCATTAGGAGAGTCTGAATATTAATTTATCTGTAGTTGGTAAGTAGCATGCACAAATAATAATGTAAAGTCTATATATGCAGCACTTAGCAGGTCAAAGCAAGCAGATTTATACACTTACGGCTAGATTTAGAGTTTTGTCGGTAACGACCCGAAAAGCTAACGCTGGCTTTTTTCTGGCCGCACCATAAAAATAACTCTGGTATTGAGAGTCCACATAAAGGCTGCGTTAGGCTCCAAAAAAGGAGCGTAGAGCATATTTAACGCAACTTCAACTCTCGATACCAGAGTTGCTTACGCAAGCGGCCAGCCTAAAAAACGTGCTCGTGCACGATTCCCCCATAGGAAACAATGGGGCTGTTTGAGCTGAAAAAAAACCTAACACCTGCAAAAAAGCTGCGTTCAGCTCCTAACGCAGCCCCATTGTTTGCTATGGGGAAACACTTCCTACGTCTGCACCTAACACTCTAACATGTACCCCGAGTCTAAACACCCCTAACCTTACACTTATTAACCCCTAATCTGCCGCCCCCACTATCGCTGACACCTGCATATTATTATTAACCCCTAATCTGCCGCTCCGTAAACCGCCGCTACTTACATTATCCCTATGTACCCCTAATCTGCTGCCCTAACATCGCCGACCCCTATATTATATTTATTAACCCCTAATCTGCCCCCCACAACGTCGCCTCCACCTGCATACACTTATTAACCCCTAATCTGCCGAGCGGACCGCACCGCTATTATTATAAAGTTATTAACCTCACTAACCCTATAATAAATAGTATTAACCCCTAATCTGCCCTCCCTAACATCGCCGACACCTAACTTCAATTATTAACCCCTAATCCGCCGACTTGAGCTCACCGCTATTCTAATAAATGTATTAACCCCTAATTGGATCAGCCAATAGGATTGAACTTGATTCTGATTGGCTGATTCCATCAGCCAATCAGAATATTCCTACCTTAATTCCGATTGGCTGATAGAATCCTATCAGCCAATCGGAATTCGAGGGACGCCATCTTGGATGACGTCATTTAAAGGAACCGTCATTCGTCGTTCAGTCGTCGGCCAGGATGGATGTTCCGCGTCGGAGGTCTTCAGGATCCTGCTGCAGCGTGTGAAATCCTCAGTGTGAAAGGAAACAGGCGGATGAATACGCCAGGAATGTAGATCCAAACAGGTAGTGCAGGGCTGACAGGGAGACTCAGATGAATACCAGAATCAGCAAACAGGTAGGTGTAAATTAGGCAATAATTAGGTAGCTAGGTTTTGAAGTAACACAGAGCAAAGTTACACCTTTCAGGAATTAGAGACTTGACTTGTCAAATAAATGAGTAAGGTTAGCACTACTCAAAGCAACAAAATAATCAAGCAATGAGTTGATGTGAGAATGAGGTTATAAAGGCTTTAGGGGTGGAGTTCCAGTTAAAGGGACATTACAGATAGTTCTAAAAGATATACAAACACATCTAAGTGACGTCTTGCTAATAAAAAAGTCTGTATATAAATATATCAAGTTGATAGAGTCCGACTGCAACCTCTAATCCCATTGTAATAATACACATAAAATATACTTATGTATTCCATAAATGCATGGAGGTCTAAGTCAATGTTCAATCCTCTAGGCGTTAAACTATCCAAATTATGTATCCATTTGGTTTCACATTTTCTAAGGCGCATTAGCCTCGAGGATTGACTGCATTTTGGTGGAATGGTCTCAGCTACCATCACTTGTAGGCATCTAGGCATCTAGGGTCTTTATTATGATACTGTCTATAATGTTCAGATACACTGTGTGTAGTAAGTCCTCCTTTAAAGTTGTCTATGTGTTCATATACCTTCCATTTTATCCTCCTTTTAGTCCTACCAATGTAGATTTTATTACAACTGCAGGTAAGGACATACACTACATAAGTGGATGTGCAGGTAGCTCTCCCCTGTACTTTGAATTTTTGGGAATCATTCCAATATTTGATATCCACTTTTGATTTTACCACACATACAGCAATTTTTTCTACCACATTTATAGGTGCCTTCATTTAAACCTAACCAGCTCTCCTTCGCTATTTTTCCTCTTTTTTTCTTCTTTCCTTAGTTTAGAGGGGGCGAGAATGTTTTTTAAATTTTTGTTTCTTTTGAAAATGATGGTGGGTTTCTCACTTAATGTATTACCAAGAACTGGGTCCACCTTTAGGATGTCCCAGTGTTTGTTTAAAGAGGACCTGATAAAACCTGCTCCCACACTGTATGTTGTTATGAACTTAGTATCATCTAAATTTTTATTGTGGCAACCAGCTCCTTTTTCTAATAACTTCTTTCTATCCTGATTACTATTAGCAATTCTAGCCTCTTGTATTAATTTCGGTTCATACCCTTTTGCAGAATCCTCAAGATCTGCCTCCAAAGTACAATTTCTTCAGACTCTCCTAAAATATCAAAAAGGGATGTTATCCTTCTATTTGGGCAAGAGCCCACTATTGGCATCTAAGAAACCATTACTGTTCGTCTTTTTCCTATAGTGTTTGACTGCAATTTTATTGTCCTCTGGATTTTTAAAGAGTGTTAGATCCAATAAATCTATTTTTTCATTATTTATATTGCTTTCAAATTTCAAATTATATGAATTATTATTGATATGCTTGAATAAAATTTTAGCCTCTGATCCATCTCCTTTCAAAATTGTAATAATATCGTCAATATAATGACGATATATTACTATATTGTTAGCATGGGGATTATTATTTCAAATATAATTTTCTTTGAACTGGGCCATGTAAATATTTGCATACAAGGGGGCCATGGTGGTACCCATTGCCGTCCCTTGTGTTTTATGATAAAACTTTTCCTCAAACTAAAAATAGTTATGCTCCAGTATGAAGCTAATACCTTCTAGGAAGAATCTAATTTGTATGTCTGCAATGTCCCAATTTATCCACCCTTCTTTGAGTGCTAATAACCCTAAATTGTGGGGGATACTGGTGTATAAAGAGGATACGTTATGTGTAATCCATCTGTATTCCTCTTCCCAAGTTAATCCTTCAAACTAATTTATCACATCTGTCATATCCTTAAGGTGTGATTTTATTTTCATTACTATTGGCTGTAGAAGCCAATCAATATATTCAGACAGGTGGCTTGTAATGGATCCTATTCCTGAAATAATCGGTCGCCCCGAAGGGTTGACTGAATCTTTATGTAATTTAGGAAGATGATAAAATATAGGAATGTTGGGATTTGTGTTATAAATTAACTTAAATTCCTTGTCTGTTAATATATCTGCTTCCTTGGCTCTCTTCAAAATATCAAATAGAGTTTTATTATAATCCACTGTTGGAGCACTCTTTAGTTCCGAATAAGTATCTTTCACATTCAAGAGTCTAAAAGCCTCTCCCAAATAATGGACCCTATCCTGAAGGACGACCCCCCCCTTGTCCGCCTGTCTGATCACTATATTAGGGTTATCCCTGACTTTTTTCATTGCTTTCCATTCTGCTATAGAAAGATTATCATTATATTTAGTTAGTCCAGATTTCTCTGATTGTGCTTCGAAATAATTTTTCAAATCGTCGTTTAGTAGACGGTTAAATACTGGTATAAATTCTCCTTAGGCATAGGTTGGGTAAAAGGCGAAAGGGCGTCTAAAGTTATTGTGTTTGATTTTCTGTTCATCCTCATATAAGCTTACATTTAGGAGTTCTTCTATATTCCTATCCTCTGATTTCTCCTCTAGCACCCTTGTACTTAGACAGTTCAGTGTCTTGATTAATTCCTTATCAGTGGAATCTAGGTTACAATCCTTATGTGCCTGGTAATTTCTAACTATAGGGTCTTTTAAAAAATACCTTTTGAGTGTGAGTTTCCAAATTTATTTTTGAACATCAATAAAAGTTTAAAATTTTTGGGAATCTGTTTGGGGGCAAATGTTAGCCCTTTTCCCAGGAGTCTATATTCATTACCAGAGAGTTCTACTCTTGAAAAGGTTAAAAATATATTTTTTGGTGTTCTCTAATATCTCATTCTTCCCCTGGGTCCTCCTTATTCTCTTACCTCCTCTGACCCCTATCTTTGTTCTCTTCCTCTTTTCATCCCTTGTTGTCTTTTTACCCGATTCATAGTTTTCGAATGATGATCTATGTATTGATTTTCTGGCCTGTCTCTCCACAAAAAATGACCCTGAGAACACCAAAAAATATATTTTTAACCTTTCAAGTGTAAAATTCTCTGATAATGAATATAGACTCCTGGGAAAAGGGCTAATATTTACACCCAAACAGATTCCCAATAAATTTGAAACTTTTATTGATGTTCAAAAATACATTTGGAAACTTACACTCAAAAGGTATTTTTTAAAAGACCCTATAGTTAGAAATTACCAAGCACATAAGGACTGTAACCTAGATTCCACTAATTAGGAATTAATCAAGACACTGAACTGTCTAAGTACAGGGGTGCTAGAGGAGAAATCAGAGGATAGGGATATAGAACAACTCCTAAATGTAAATTTATATGAGGATAAACAGAAAATAAAACACAGTAACTTTAAACGCCCTTCCGCCTTTTACCCAACCTATGCCCAAGGAGCATAGGATACCAGTATTTAACCGTCTACTAAACAACATGTCAGCCGTATAGAATCAGTCCAGGATTGGACCCAACTGCTAGCGTGAAAAATATAAACACACGCTAGCACGCTGAGAGGAAACCAGGACGTGACCCACTCAGGAAAAAATGAACAGGTTAATTTGTAGAAAAAGAAAACTGTACTCACAGATGCAGGTATTCGGATTGGAGTTTTAAAACAGACAGAGGATACGGCAGTTGAGAAATCAAATGAAGCAGTGGACAATGTCCCTCTAATCAAGTACAAGGATGAGGCAGCAGATTGGTCAGGCAAAGAAATGGTCAATGTCCCTTTAATCAAGTATAAGGATGAGGCGGCAGAATGGTCAGGCAAAGCAATGGTCAATGTCCCTTTAATCAAGTATAATGATGAGGCGGCAGAGTGGTCAGGCAAAGCAATGGTCTGTGTCCCTTTAATCAAGTATAAGGATGAGGCAGCAGAGTAGTCAGGCAAAGCAATGGTCTGTGTCCCTTTAATCAAATACAAGGATGAGGCAGCAGAGTGGTCAGGCAAAGCAATGGTCAGTGTCCCTTTAATCAAATACAAGTATGAGGCAGCAGAGTGGTCAGGCAAAGCAATGGTCAGTGTCCCTTTAATCAAATACAAGTATGAGGCAGCAGAGTGGTCAGGCAAAGCAATGGTCAGTGTCCCTTTAATCAAATACAAGGATGAGGCAGCAGAGTAGTCAGGCAAAGCAATGGTCTGTGTCCCTTTAATCAATCCAAAACCTACTCACAAGCCAGAAAGCCAAAGCAGAAGTGCAACAACAAACGGGCACCGGAGCGATGTCCCGCCGAGGCTTTTAAAAGCCTGATGATGTGAAGGGGCAGAAACAGGAAGGCTGCGTCACGTTGCTAAGCAACATGATGCTCAGTAACAGAGAGAGATCCGGGAGCCGCAGCAACACGGCGATGATCAGATCAGATCATGACAGCACCCCCTCCTCAACGACCCCTCCGGGGGATAGGACCAGGTTTGGAGGGATGAGCCCTATGAAAAGCCTTGACCAAAGTAGGAGCATGAACTTGACGAGCTGGTTCCCAAGACTGCTCTGTGACAGGGTAGCCTTTCCAGTGGATGAGATAGTACAAGATTTTGCCACAACGTCTGGAATCGATAATGTGACTGACCTCAAACTCCGGATGTCCTTGAAACAGAAGAGGAGAAGGAGTGGTCCTAGATCTGGAATATCTGTTAAAGGTGGCGGGTTTCAGAAGAGAGACATGAAAAACTGGATGAGCCTTAAGGGTCTTAGGAAGAGCTATACGATAAGCAGTAGTGCAAACCTGACTCAGGATCCGGAAAGAACCGACATAACGGGGTCCCAGTTTAATAGAGGATTGCTTGAGATGAAGATGATGTGTAGAAACCCAAACCTTGTCTCCAGGACGGTACTTGGGGGCCTTCTTATGTTTACAATCTGCATAGTATTTATACTGATTAGAAGCTTTGACGAGGAGAAGGCGGATCTTTCGCCAATGGCGACAAAGTCTGCGGACTGAGAGACTGAGAGATCAGCAGCAGGAATTTCCAAAGGAGAGAAGTTCTGGGTTGAAATCCATAAGCTGCTTTAAAGGGAGAAGTTTTAAGAGAAGAATTGTATCGGGCATTGTGAGCCAACTCAGCTAGATGCTCCACTCTAACTGGAAGTGGGTCCAGTTAGAGTGGAGATGATCCACATAATGCCTGACATATGTTTCCAAGCACTGATTGACTCTTTCAGTTTGTCCATTTGACTGAGGATGATGAGATGTGGACAAGGAGATGGAAGTACCAAGTTGTTTACAAAGAGATTTCCAAAAACGAGAGACAAATTGAACTCCCCTGTCCGAGACGATATCAAGAGGAAAACCATCAAGTCTCACTACATGTTGGATAAACAATTCAGAAAGGGTTTTAGCAGAGGGTAAGCCCGACAATGGCACGAAATGGGCTGATTTGGTGAATCTGTCAACTATAACCCAAATGTTATTGTTTCCAGCAAAAGGAGGGAGACCAGTAATGAAATCCATGGATAAATGAGTCCAAGGTAGATGAGGGATGGAAATAGGTTGGAGAAAACCGGAAGGTAATTGCCGAGGTATCTTGTTGGAAGCACATATGGTACAGGTAAAGACATATTCTTTGGCATCCCTAGTTAAAGAAGGCCACCAGACATGTTGTTTAAGGTTCCAAATAGTGTTACTGATACCCGGGTGTCCAGAAAGAGGACTGTCATGAGCCCATGATAACAACTTAGATCTGAGATGTTCAGGAACATAAAACAGACCAGCAGGAGGTTTGCAGGCGAAGGAAAGGTCTTTTTGAGCATCTTGTAATTCTTGTAAAGTAGAGGCCGATAGAAGGGCTATGATCTCATGAGGATGGAGAATAGTGCCAGATTCAGGAACATTAGAGGATTGGAATTGCTGTGACAAAGCATCTGCTTTGACATTCTTTGTGCCTGGAATATAGGATAAGACATAATGGAACCAAGAGAAATACAGGGACCATCGAGCTTGCCTGGAATTCAAACGTCAGGCTGTCTGGAGATAAAGTAAATTCTTATGATCATTGAGGATTGAGAAGGGTTGAATAGTGCCCTCTAACCAATGTCTCCATTCATCTAAGGCAATTTTGATGGCCAGCAATTCCTTGTTGCCCACTTCATAGTTTAATTCTGAGGAGGTGAACTTCTTGGAGAAAAAAACCGACGGGATGAATCTTACCAGACTCTGGAATACGTTGAGAAAGGACTGCTCCTGCAGCCACAGAGGAAGCATCCACTTCCAGGATGAATTGATGTTCCGGATTAAGGTGACGAAGAATATGTGCAAAGGAAAAGCATTCTTTAGGGAGTCAAAAGCCTGAATAGCGTCTGGAGACCACTCTTTGACGTTTTGCCCCTTTTTTGTTAGAGAAGAAAGGGGTGCTGATATTGTGGCAAAACCCTTGATGAACTTCCGGCAGTAACTGGCAAAACCAAGGAAACGCTGGAGAGCTTTAAGGGAGTCAGGTCTAGGCCACTCTAGTATGGCGTTGAGTTTGGTAGGATCCATATTGAAACCAGTTTTGGATATCACATATCCTAGAAAGGAAATAGAATCCTGGTGAAAAGAACACTTTTCCATCTTGGCAAAAAGATGATTATCCCTAAGATGTTGAAGTACTTTCTTGACATGGGACACATGATCCTGATAGGTCTGTGAAAAGATGAGGATATCGTCAAGGTAGATGATTACGAAGGTGTTCAGATAATCCCGAAATATCTCGTTGACAAAGTGTTGGAACACTGCTGGGGCATTGCAAAGCCCAAAAGGCATGACAAGATATTCGTAATGCCCAAAACGGGTATTAAAAGTTGTTTTCCATTCATCTCCCTTGCGCATACGGATGAGATTGTACGCGCCACGAAGATCCAATTTGGTGAAAATAGTGGAACCTTGCAGATAAGTGAACAATTCGGGGATTAGAGGCAATGCATAACTATTCTTTACATTGATTTGATTCAGACCCCTAAAGTCAATACAGGGTCAGAGGCCTCCGTCCTTTTTCTCCACAAAGAAGAAGCCAGCCCCCACAGGAGAGGAATATGGTTTTATAAAGCCTCTAGCCAGGTTATGCTTGATATACTCTTCTAGGGCTAAGTTTTCGGGTCTAGAAAGAGGATATGTTTTTCCACGAGGCAAAGGAGCTCCAGGGAGCAGGTCTATAGGGCAATCAAAGGGACGATGGGGAGGAAGATGTTCAGACTCTTTTTTGGAAAACACATCCAGAAAGTCCCGATAGCAAATGGGTAAGGAGTTTGAAGTTTCGGTTGTGATTGCTATGCTGACTGGACGCTTGACGGGGGGGTGTAAACAGTTGAAAAAACATGAAGACCCCCAAGAAGTGAGTTCGCCTTGAGTCCAAGAAAATGTAGGGTTGTGCAGCTGTAGCCAGGGGAGACCCAAGATTATAGGAAACTGAGGAGTCGAAATGACATCAAGGCTAATAATCTCGAAATGGAGTGCCCCAATGGAGTAAAGCAATGGCATGGTAGAAAACTGAATAAGTCCAGAACCCAGCGGACCACCACTGACAGTAAAGACCTTGACAGAGTGTCCTTTAGCATGTAGAGGTATTCTATGTATGGTTGCAAAGCTGTAATTGATAAACATTCCACCAGCACCAGAATCAATGAGACCTTGTGTGTAGATTTTTCGATCTCCGAGATGAAGAGTTACTGGTACAAAAAGTTTGTTATTGAGGGAGGAGAAATCGATCTGGCTTAACTCAGTCCCTCGATCTGGAGTTAAGCCCTGGCTTTTACTGGTCTGGTGGGGCAAACCCTCAACAAATGCCCCTTTAGGCCACAGTATAGGCATAGACCAAGTGTACGTCTTCTCTGGCGTTCGATCTTGGTCAACTTTATGGTACCCACTTCCATCGGATCTGCTTGATCGGTAGTGGTAGACGAAGTAGACACAGGATTGGAAAAATGGGGTGCCAGGCAGAAAGAAGAGCGAGATAGGGGCTTACGTGTTCTATCTCTCTGCTGTTATTGTTCACTATACCTGGCGTCCAGCCTGATACAGAGATTAATCAGGTCTTGAAGGGATTCAGGGAGGTTCCGATACACTAACTCATCCTTAAGACGTTCAGAGAGACCCTTACGAAAAGCCGCTCTAAGAGCTCCCTGATTCCAAGAGGTCTCAGCCGCAAGTGTGCAGAACTCAATATCGTACTGTGTCATGGATTGAGCTCCCTGACGTAGGTGTAAAAGAGAGGCTTCTGCAGCAGAAGATCTTCCAGGTTTGTCAAAGACAGTAGAAAACACAGTCAGGAAGTAATTTACATCCTGAAGGACAGGGTCGTTCTTTTTCAACAAGGGGGACACCCAGGCCAGGGCTTTCCCTTTCATCAATGATATAAGGAATGTTATCCTTGAAGAAGGCGTAGTGAAGAGTGCAATGCTGTTGCGGAAATGAAGACGGCATTGGTTCAAAAAACCAATTTTCATCATATTTGTCAGGAAGGGGAATCCTGGGGCCAATTTGCCCTTGAGTAAGGGTTGTAGGAGGTGAAGGTGTAGCCAGAGAGGTAGGATTGGGCTGTGTTGGAGACACCAAACTTTGCAGTTAAACAGTAAACTGATCCAGCTTGGAGTCCAGGGATTGCAAATGTGCAGCATGAGATCCCAATAATTGGCCCGTTTGTACTGTCAGCCTTATAGAATCAGTCCAGGATTGGACCCAACTGCTAGCGTGAAAAAGATAAACACATGCTAGCATGCTGAGAGGAAACCAGGAAGTGACCCACTCAGGAAAAAATGAACAGGTTAATTTGTAGAAAAAGAATACTACTCACAGATGCAGGTATTCGGATTGGAGTTTTAAAACAGGCAGAAGATACGGCAGTTGAGAGATCAAATGAAGCAGTGGACAATGTCCCTCTAATCAAGTACAAGGATGAGGTAGCAGATTGGTCAGACAAAGCAATGGTCAATGTCCCTTTAATCAAGTATAAGGATGAGGCGGCAGAATGGTCAGGCAAAGCAATGGTCAATGTCCCTTTAATCAAGTATAAGGATGAGGCGGCAGAGTGGTCAGGCAAAGCAATGGTCTGTGTCCCTTTAATCAAACACAAGGATGAGGCAGCAGAGTGGTTAGGCAAAGCAATGGTCAGTTGTTCTTTAATCAAATACAAGGATGAGGCAGCAGAGTGGTTAGGCAAAGCAATGGTCAGTTGTTCTTTAATCAAATACAAGGATGAGGCAGCAGAGTGGTCAGGCAAAGCAATGGTCAGTGTCCCTTTAATAAAATACAAGGATGAGGCAGCAGAGTGGTCAGGCAAAGCAATGGTCAGTGTCCCTTTAATCAAATACAAGGATGAGGCAGCAGAGTAGTTAGGCAAAGTAATGGTCTATGTCACTTTAATCAATCCAAAACGTACTCACAAGCCAGGAAGCCAAAGCAGGAGTGCAACAACAAAGGGCACCGGAGCGATGTCCCGCCAAGGCTTTTAAAAGCCTGATGACGTGAAGGGGGCGGAAACAAAAAGGCTGCATCATGTTGCTAAGCAACGTGATGCTCAGTAACAGAGAGAGATGCGGGAGCCGTGGCGACACATCGATGATCGGATCAGATCATGACACAACGATTGGAAAAATTATTTCAAAGCACAGTCAAAGAAATCTGGACTAATTAAATATAATGAAAATCTATCTATAGCAGAACGGAAGGCAATGAAAAAATTCAGGGATAACCCCAATATAGTGATCAGACAGGCGGACAAGGGGGGGTGGGATAGTACTTCAGGATAGGCTCCATTATTTGGGAGAGGCTTTTAGACTCCTGAATGTGAAAGATACTTATTTGGAACTAAAGAGTGATCCAACAGTGGATTATAATAAAACTCTATTTGATATTTTGAAGAGGGCTAAGGAAGCAGATATATTAACAGACAAGGATTTTAATTTCATTTATAACACAAATCCCAACATTCTTATATTTTATCATCTTCCTAAATTACATAAAGATTTGGTCAACCATTCGGGGCGACCGATTATTTCAGGAATAGGATCCATTACAAGCCACCTGTCTGAATATATTGATTGTTTTTTACAGCTAATATTAAAGAAAAGAAAATCATACCTTAAAGGGACACTGAACCCAAATTTTTTCTTTTGTGATTCAGATATAGCATTACATTTTAAGCAACTTTTTAATTTACTATTATCAAATTTTCTTCATTCTCTTGGAATCTTTATTTGAAATGCAAGAATGTAAGTTTAGATGCCGGCCCATTTTTGGTGAACAACCTGAGTTGTCCTTGCTGATTGGTGGATAAATTCATCCACCAACAAAAAAGAGCTGTCCAGAGTGCTGAACCATAAAAAAACGATTAGATGCCTTCTTTTTCAAATAAAGATAGCAAGAGAACGAAGAAAAATTGATATTAGGAGTAAATTAGAAAGTTGCTTAAAATTGCATGCTCTATCTGAATCATGAAAGAAAAAAATTGGGTTCAGTGTCCCTTTAAGGATACGACAGATGTGATAAATTTGTTTGAAGGATTAACTTGGGAAGATGAATACAGATGGATCACATGTGATGTATCCTCTTTATACACCAGTATTCCCCACGATTTAGGGTTATTAGCACTCGAAGAAGGGTAGATAAATTGGGACATTGCAGACATACAAATTAGATTTCTCCTAGAAGGTATTAGATTCATACTGGAGCATATATTAGCCCTGCAGAATCTGTTGGCGCTCTACAAATAACCGATAATAATAATAATAACTATTTTGAGTTTTAGGGAAAGTTTTATCGTCAAACACTAGGGACGACCATGGGTACCACCATGACCCCCTCATACGCAAACATTTACATGGCCTAGTTTGAAGAAAATTATATTTGGAATATTAATCCCCATGCCAACAATATAGTAATATATCGTCATTATATCAGCGATATTATTATAATTTAGAAAGGAATCAGAGGCTGAAAAATTCTTCAAGCATATCAATAATAATTCATATAATTTGAAAGCAATATAAATAAGGAAAAAATAGATTTCTTGGATCTAACACTTTAAAAATCCAGAGGAAGATAAAATTGCAGTCAAAAATTATAGGAAAAAGATGGACAGTAATGGTTTCTTAGATGCCAATAGTGGGCATTTGTCCAAATGGAAGGATAACATCTCTTTTGGACAATTTAGGAGAGTCTGAAGAAATTGTACTTTTGAGTCAGATTTTGAGGTAGAGGCCAATATTTTAGAAAAAAAAAGTTTCTGCAAAAAGGGTATGAACTGAAATGAATACATAAGGGCTAGAATTGCCAATAGGAATCAGGATAGAAAGAAGTTATTAGAAAAAGGAACTGGTTGCCACAATAAAAATTTAGATGATACTACGTTCATAACAACATACAGTGTGGGAGCAGGTTTTATCAGGTCCTCTTTGAACAAAAACTGGAGTATCCTAAAGGCGGACCCAGTTCTTGGCAAGACATTAAGTGAGAAACCCACCATTATTTTCAAAAGAAACAAAAATTTAAAAAACATTCTCGCCCCCTCTAATCTTAGGAAAGAAGAAAAAAAGAGTAAAAATAGCGAAGGAGAGCTATTAGGATGGTTAGGTTTAAATTAAGGCACCTATAAATGTGGTAGAAAAATTGCTGTATGTGTGGTAAAATCAAAAGTGGAGATCAAATATTGGAATGATTCACAAAAATTCAAAGTACATGGGAGAACTACCTGCACATCCACTTATGTAGTGTATGTCCTTACCTGCAGTTGTAATAAAATCTATGTTGGTAGGACTAAAAGGAGGATAAAACTCAGGTTATATGAACACAAAGAAAACATTAAAGGAGGACTTACAACACACAGTGTATCTGAACATTATAGACAGTATCATAATAAAGACCCTAGATGCCTACAATTGATGGTAGCTGAAACCATTCCACCAAAACGCAGTCAATCCTCAAGGCTAATGCACCTTAGAAAATGTGAAACCAAATGGATACATAATTTGGATAGTTTAACCCCTAGAGGATTGAACATTAACTTAGACCTCCATGCATTTATGGAATAGATAAGTATATTTTATGTGTATTATTACAATGGGATTAGAGGTTGCAGTTGGACTCTATCAACTTGATATATTTATATACAGACTTTTTTTTATTAGCAAGACGTCAATTAGATGTGTTTGTATATCTTTTAGAACTATCCTATCTTTGTGCATGTTTTTATGTAAGTTTCTATCTTGCAATGATTTTTAGGCAAACAAAAGTTTTTTAGCATTTATTTATCTATCTATTGGAAATTTTAAAATTTAATTTTAGGTCTTGTAAAGGGTTGCTAGTATTTTAAAGTATCTTAATGTGTTTACAATGTAATACCATGAATTTATTCATCAACTGTTTAAGAATCTATTATTAGTACAATACCCAAAAAAGTATTCCTTAACATGTTGAATCAATGTAAATTTTTCTATCTAATGATTGGTTTGAACACTCACTCAGACTATCCTATTAGAAGACGCCATTCAGGAGGCGTGTATGTGATGAAAGATATATAGAGTCTTTTCTTGGGGTGTTCGTTACTTCCACAGCTTTCGAGAAAGTCCGCTAAAGGGTGGATGAAATGTGTAGAGGAGTAAGAGAGGAGTGATCACAGTAGGAGTCTCCATTGGACAGTTACCCCGAATAGGACTCTGACCTCATTGCTTACGTTTGAATAGAAGGAGGAAACGCCCAAAAAAAGGCTAAAGCATCTACATATGCTAAAATATCAAGGTTAAAAATTAATTTATTACAAACTTAACATATGGTAGAGTACCCTATACACAATTCAGAATGACAGATAAAAACTATTAAAAACAATTAAAAACAGTTATGATCAATTAGGGGTAGGTCAATTCCTCAAGACAAGTTTAATCAAATTTGTGAGGAAATAATATAGCTGTGAATAAAAATAAGTGTCCAAGAATATATATATAAATGAGCTCACGAGAACATAGTGATGTCACTTCCGGTTCTCACCAAGGATCCACTTCCGGTTTTGCCGAAACCGCTAACGGCTGTGCAAACGTTTGAGCTCTATCCACTATACACCAACGATTGGACTACTATTTGAAGATAAGTTTAATATAATATTTAGGCGCTTCACAGATTGTTTCATTAATTATTTATAATACACACTATTTTTTACGATCGTTTTATTCAGTTTGTAGTGCGCACTACATATAGGCAAAACCGTCAGTATTTTTAACACTTTAGGGAATACTATACAATCAATTACCCCTTTATTAACACCTACATTTTTAACATCCCATGAAAAAAAAATTCCTTTTTAAATGAACTAAATATGAATTTTTTACCCCCTATTTTTACCATGCAATTATAAATTTAACACCTGGATGAATTAATAATCATTACTCTGTCCATATATCTGTTCTGGCATCTGTCTGTTACATACTTTCAACAAGTTAGTTTCAGACAGTATAGCCAGACCTAGAACAAACAGCTCATTACTCTGTTTTATGTATGTTATTTTTCTTTGTTTAAATAATTTTTAAAGGTCCATTTGTGTAAACTTTTTTTCTGTGTTTTTTTGTATTTTTAATAAGCATACTAATAAAACATTGTTTTTAGCAATAGGACTCAGCACATTAGTACTGCTTTCAAAAAAAGTGACTGCAGTCAGTGTAAACTGAGCCCAACATACCTAAACAAGATTACAATTTCCGGGTTTTTTTTTTTTTTTTTTTATATACAACAAATAAAACAAAATATTTTGTTGTGGTCAAATAAACCTAAACTATACCAGTTAATTACACAGAAACCATTGTTTTTGTTTTGTTTTTGGGACCTTTAGCGCTAGTTCTATAATCCTTCTATTTAATTATTTTCCTCACTTGTTAGTGGTTACAAGTACACTCATATAGAACTTAGCAGCTCTAAGGAACACCATACTTTACCCACCAGGGTTTTTAGATAGCGCTTATCACTATTCCTTTATTTCAATATATATATATACAGTATATATATATATATATATATATATATATATATATATATACACACATATATAAAGTGTCCAAAGTGAATATAAGTATCCTTGATGAGTATCCTCTGTGAATGTCCAATGTGTCCAAGTGGGGACTCCTAGTGTGGTGAATCCTAATTAAGTTGTATCCAGTGTTCCCAAAAAATGAATAAAAACAAAAATAAAAATAAAAGTAAAAAATAAAAAAAGGAAAAAATAAAAAAATTAATAAAAAAATGAAAAATATTGAACCAAAAAGTGAAGCTCCAAAAATCCAATATAATATCCAATATAATTGATGCCTGTGAAATCTTGAATCTTTGGGGCCAAAATGCGTCAATATAGACAGTCACTGCTCGAGTCTGAAAATAGGGTAAGTCTATTCCTAATTGTCTCAATTTATTTTATCAATATTGCACTATGTAATTTTTGTTTTCACAGGTATCAATTATATTGGATATTATATTACAGATACTCAGTAATGTTTAAAAGCAAAACAGGCTTTTGTAATTTCCCCTATGAAAATACATAACACAGGAATAGACCGCACTCGCAGACTGGACTGGGTACACATCCTAAGTCACTGTTAACCCCACAGCCCTGAACACTGACAGACAGCTGCACAGTTCCCAGCAACCCAGGCAGTTAACCCCTGAACAGCCTGGGTGACAGGCCCGCAGGGAAGCATTACAAACATTATTGTGATGCCTAGCACAGGCTCTGTAAAACAAGCAATGATTTGGTTGGAGCCACAGCTGCTGAGATGCACAAATAAATAGTTATTTTGTAGCGCAGAGAACACAAGGGGAAATTACCGAGACCGAATGGCATGATGGTGTACTCGTACAACCCGTAGCAAGTGCGGAACGCCGTTAGCCATTCGTCTCCAGATCTCATACAGATAAGGTTATACGCCCCCTTAGGTCCAGCTTGGTGAAAAACGTTGAACCCTCCAACCTTTCAATCAGTTCGGGAATAAGAGGAAGAGGATAGCGATTTTTGATAGTGACTTTCTTTAGTTGTCTATAATCAACTATTGGCCTTAATGACCCATCTTTGTTTTTAACGAAAAACATTCCCGCTCCAGCTGGTGATGTGGAGGGTCGTATGAACCCCTTCCTTAGGTTCTCATCAAGGTATTCTTTTAAGTGATCAAGCTCTGGTTTTGATAGGGGAAAAATATGGCCACAAGGAATATTTGCACCTGGTAGAATATCAATAGGGCAATCATATTTACGACGCGGAGGCAAATTCTCTGATTCTTTCTTACTAAAGACGTCCGAGAAATCAAGATATTCCTTGGGAATAATGGTCTCAACTGGATTTTGAGCAGGTTGGAGGAGGAGTGTAGGGAAGCATGTTGTAGTGCAATATGGAGAGGACAATTGTAAAGAGAGAGAAGACCAAGATATATGTGGGTCATGAGTTCTAAGCCATTGTAAGCCTAATATGAGTGGGAAAGCAGGTGAAGTAATAACATCAAAGGCAATGTATTCCCTATGATGGTCATGTGTTGAAACCAGGAGAGGAACAGTCTCAAACAATACTGGACCAGAGGATAAAATCTTCCCATCTATACCCCTTAAAGGAACAGGTGACACTTTTTTTTACAAGTGGTATTTTATTATCATTAGTGAAAGACAAATCAATATAGGAGGCGGATGCCCCTGAGTCAAGTATCGCGGTTACGTTCACCCGAAGCTGATCCCACTGTAAGATAAGGGGTAGTTTACAATAGTTTCTATCATTAATATCAGTATTTAAGCAGTATTGAGTAATTTTATTCTTACCCTTGTTCTGTCGTAGACGTATGGGACAGGCTTTTACAACATGTTCGTCTGAGGCACAGTACATGCACAAGTTTTGTGTGCGTCTTCTAACTTTCTCTTGGTTACTAAGTGGTCCTTTAAGAAATGCTATTTCCATTGGTTCACTACTGCTTTTGGGTTGACTGTATGTGAGACTGGTGTGAATGTGCTTTTTGTTTGTACTGTCATGGTAAGACCTTTCATGTAATCTCTCTCTAAGACGTCTGTCTATGCTAATACTTAGGTTTATAAGTTCCTCAAGAGTAGGAGGTATTTCAATGTGGGACAATTCATCTTTAATTGCCTCAGAAAAGCTGAGGCAAAACTGATTTCTCAGCGATAAGTTATTGCACTGTGTGTCTTTAGCCCACCTCTTGAAATCAGCTATGTAATCCTCAACATCCCTTTTCTTTTGTTTTAAAGATCTCATAGCATTTTCAGCAGTTAGCTGCTTATAAGGATCATCATATAACTGCCCCAAAGCAGAAAAAAATGAATCTAGGGAGTTGAGAATCTCATCATTAGTTTCAAGGAAGTTGTTTGCCCAACTTCTTGGCTCTGCTATGAGATAGGATACTGTGGTCATAACTTTAATCCTGTCATTATGATAAGTGTAAGGCTTTAATGAAAATAACAGAAGACAGGAATTCTTGAAATCCCTAAATTGTTTTCTATCACCACTAAATGTGTCTGGGAGGCTGACTTGTGGTTCTGGAAAACGGGTTTTTGTTTCAACAAAGTCTTTTATGTATGCTTTCATTGCATCATTTTCAGCTTTTAAAGTATTTAAGCCGTCAGTGAGTAGATCCCCTCTCTGGTTAAGTGTCTGCATATGAGAGGTCATCTCAGCTGGGTCCATCGTATTTTTATGGCTTGGTATTTTGTGATGCCTAGCACAGGCTCTGTAAAACAAGCAATGATTTGGTTGGAGCCACAGCTGCTGAGATGCACAGATAAATAGTTATTTTGTAGCGCATAGAATACAAGGGGAAATTACATCAATTACTAAGATTAGTAATGTGAAATCCCAGTGATCCTCTAATGCAGTTTATTAATAGATGGTTTGTTTTGAAAGATTGAACTATTGCTGCCACCTGTGATATAAACACTAAAATAATGCAGCAGGTCAATTAATTGAACAAACCCAGGGGGTGTTAACACAGTAGTAATGGTGAGTTGCAACAATAACGTCAAAAACAGTGTATACACAATTACAGGATCGATATAGTAATGGAGAGGCAGTTTCAGTATAAGCTTGTATGCAGCGTGAAGAGGAATATGAAGACCATAGTACCTGAGGTGATGGCTCTAAGATCAGAGGAGGAGCGGTAGCAGTCCGAAGGGGTCCTGTAGAGCAGCTGAACAGCTGAGAGGCGGTAGACGAGTTGGCGTGTGACGTCACCGCAGGAAGCAGAGAGAGAGCTCCGGTCAGGCAGAACAGCTGAGCGTAAGCAGCAGGGGACGGAATCCTGTGTCAGGGATAAGAGTTCCGATGTCAGAAGCTGCAGGTTAGGAAAGGCTTGCGTATGAGACGTAACAGAAACAGGAAGTTGCTTCAATACCAAGCACTTTGGTAGCTGTGCTTAAGCCTTAAATAGCGAACCATAGGAAGATGGTTCCTTAAAGGGCCAGATGATATTAGATACATAAGGTACAAGGACGTGAATATGAGCAATTGAATAGAGACATGACAATTATAAACACACAGAAAACCTGGCACTCATCAGCAAATACTCAGTAATGTTTAAAAGCAAAACTGGGTAAAGTCAGTTAAATTTGGCGCGAAAGGATCAAGCCCACAACCATGTCAAGGTCTCCCCCTTCCGGGGACCCTAAACCAGCACCCACAAAATGCATACTTTCAAACAAAACAACTGGGAACCTCCCAGGGTGACACAGGCTTTTGTAATCTCCCCTATGTAAATACAAAACACAGGAATGGACCACACTCACAGACTGGACTGGGTACACATCCTAAATCACTGTTAACCCCACAGCCCTGAACACTGACAGACAGCTGCACAGTTCCCAGCAACCCAGGCAGTTAACCCCTGAACAGCCTGGGTGACAGGTCCGCAGGGGAGCATTACAAACATTATAAACACAACACACAGAAAACCTGGCACTCACCATCAGATACTCAGTAATGTTTAAAAGCAAAACTGGGGGAAGTCAGTTACATTTGGCGCCAAAGGATCAAGCCCAGGACCACGTCAAGGTCTCCCCCTTCCTGGGACCCTAAATCAGCACCCACAAAATTCATACTTTCAAACAAACCAACTGGGAACCTCCCAGGGTGACACAGGCTTTTGTAATCTCCCCTATGTAAATACAAAACACAGGAATGGACCGCACTCACAGACTGGACTGGGTACACATCCTAAGTCACTGTTATCCCCACAGCCCTGAACACTGACAGACAGCTACACAGTTCCCAGCAACCCAGGCAGTTAACCCCTGAACAGCCTGGGTGACAGGCCCGCAGGGAAGCATTACAAACATTATAAACACAACACACAGAAAACCTGGCACTCACCATCAGATACTCAGTAATGTTTAAAAGCAAAACTGGGGGAAGTCAGTTACATTTGGCGCCAAAGGATCAAGCCCAGGACCACGCAATGGTATTTGGGTCATTAGGTTGTGCAATGAATGTAAAGAATATAGCAGTGTTAAGACTGGAGTCTGCACTTACAGTTTAATAACTTGAATACGTTTAATAATCAATTTTAAGAATTTAATTTAAAAAGGGGGGCAAAATAAATAATGAAACTCCCTTGCAAAGTTTCAGAGGCGGCTCTTGAGTTAGTGAGGCCTTAGGCAAGGCTCAAATATGAGGCCCCTCGACACAAAACAAAATCGAAAATGAACCAAATAAATCTGAATATAAATTGCTCTGGAATTCGCTGAAAGAGTAACACAAAAAAGTAGAAAAAGAGAAAATGATGAGTGAATAGAGAGGAAGATAAAAAAAATTGTGAACGATATAGAGAGAAAAGAGGGAGAGAGAATGGACAGAAAGAAGAGAAAGAAAATGTAGGCAAAAGTTAATAGAGGAGAGAGAGAGAGAAATAAAGTGAAAGAGAGAAAGGAAATAGGAAAGTGAGAGTGGAGAGAAAGTTAAGAGGGAAATAAAAAAAGGAGAGACAGAAAATAGAGAGGAGAGAGAAGAGAGACAGAAATAAAACACTAAAGTAAAAGAGAAAAGACAAGAAATATCACTGTAATACTAATAGCGGACGCTCCAATAGTGACAACAAATAGTGGCAACAAATATATATATCTAAATATAAAATATCAGGTTTACAAAGCATAAAACAGTTGAACACCATATCTTTAAATTAAAATGATAAATTGTATATATATATATATATATATATATATATATATATAAAAATATATATAAAAAGTCTGCTATATACGTTCATTATTTATTTTGTCCCCTTTTCCTGGAATTCCATTCTGAAATTGTGATAGTTTCAGTTTCTGTTAGAAATGGAAGTGCAGAACAGGATTATATTCCACACAGCCATTGGCTGCACACTCTAGTGACCTATTTATAACTGTTCATAATTGGCCACAGAAAAGAAGGTAACCTAAGTTACAGCATCCCATTGTTTTTAGACACTAAAAATTTACACTTATTTTGTCAATATTTAAACAGCTAATAAAACTTTTAAAAAAAACATCTACATGTGATTTTCAGATTAATCTTTTAAAGGCAATAAAAAGTCCCAATCAATGTCCCTTTTGGACAAATACGCGATGTCTCAGGCTGCTCTCTGGAATATTTGTCAAGAGTAGATAGAGATCCTATAGGGGAAAACAAACAGAGGCGCCTCTAAGTGCAGTATCATCAGGACAAAAAAAAAATATCCACTCTTATATGGTGCAGCACACAATAGTGCTAATGGGGCAAGCCGAGACTTCTGAGCCGATCGGCTGACTCTACATCCAGCTCTCTTGGCTGGTGTATTTCAAGGATTCTGGTCCAGACTTCCTTTCACGTGAGACCCCAAGCAGCTGCCCGCAGCTCTAGGTATCCCACACAGGATCTCAACGGAAATCTGGACTGGAATCCTTGAAATACACCTGCCAGGAGAGCTGGATGTAGAGTTATGGTGCAGCATAACAGCCCCGCATGGTACTCATAGACACTATGGGCCAGATTACAAGTTGAGCGCAAATTATCGCTTCCGTGAAAGTGATATTTGCATTCAAATTAGTAATACCAACCGACGCAAATGTGCGCTGGTATTACAAGTGAGGTTCAATGTGAACGCTACCTCACGTTCGCATTGCACGGAGGCATTACGCTTCCATAGGCTCCAATGGAAGCCTCATTCTCATGCCATAAGACACAACATAAGAACTAACACAACGAAAGGGGAAAGTCTCGCAACGATGGACAGCAAATTTAAATATACTGTTTATGTATATGATTATATACATATATATTTATGTGTTAATATGTGTATATTTATTTTTATAAAGACACTACACATTTCTTTGGGGGGCAGTTGGGGCACTTTTAAAAAATTAACTAGAGAGCTAATTGTAAAGGGATGTTTTTTATTGCACGCCCGCAAACAGGCAAATTTGATAAATTAGCGCTCCATTTGTAATCTAGCCCTAAGGAAGCAACAGGGGTGACATTTAGACATGCAGGTGCACAATATAACCTCTCAGACACAACTCTCATTTTGCAGCACTGCATTTTGGAAAATGTACTAACTGACAGAAGGCGAGATTACACCGGAAAAAGCCGGCGACGCCAGTTTTTAGTCCAGTGTTGCTATCACATATAAATGTGGCACGTATATCTCAGCTGCCGACCGCTAATTTTACTCCCATAAACTAACATAGAACCCTGTCTCAAGTCGGTATCATATATTCAGCGCAAGGACTTACGCGGCAAAAATGGAAATATTTTACTCCATTTTCAGCTCGACACACATAGGCAGGCGCAGCAAGCCTTGCGCTGAATATATAAGTACCGTAACTCCCTGGAAGTTCTAACACCTAACGCATGCACAATATCTACCTGTCAACCGTGATCCCCCCACCGCAATAACTAAATAAAATCTATTAACCCCTAAACCGCCAACCCCCCACATAGCAAAATATCTAATAAACCTATTAACCCCTAAACCGCCAACCCCCCACAACGCAATATACCTAATAACGTGATTAACCCCTAAACCACCATCCCCCACAATGCAATAAACCTAATTACACTATTAATCCCTAAACCGTCACCCCCACATCGCAATAAACCTAATTAAACTATTAACTCCTAAACCACCACCCCCACAATGCAAATAACTAATTTAATCACTAAGCCCCCTAACCTAACATCCCCTAAATGAACCCCAATTACATAAAATAAAAAAATACTAAGTTAAAATTAAAATAAAAAAACCTAACATTATTTAAAAACAAACCTAAGATTATGTTAAAATAAATAAATCTTAAATTACAAAACAAAAGAGTCTATATTTACAGAAAACGATAAACAAAATTATCAAAAATAAAAAATGTACACCTAATCTAATACCCCTATAAAAAATAATCCCCCCCCTAAATAAAAACACCCCCTAATCTAACACTAAACTACCAATAGCCCTTAAAGGAACATTAAACACTTTGAGATGGTAATATAAAATGATAAATTGTATATATATATATATATAAAAAAAAGTCTGCAGTATACTTTCATTATTTATTTTGTCCCCTTTATCCTGTAATTCTATTCTGAAATTGTGATCGTTTCAGTTCCTGTTAGAAATGGAAGTGCAGAACAGGATTATATTCCACACAGCCATTGGCTGCATACTCTAGTGACCTATTTATAACTGTTCCTAATTGGCTACAGTAGAGAAGGTAACCTAAGTTACAACGGTTAAACTTTACACTTATTTTGCAAATATTTAAACAGCTAATAAAACTTTAAAAACTACATCTACATGTTATTTTAAGACTAATCTTTTCTTTTAATGCATCATTCTATCTAGCATTTACATACGGCTAGATTACGAGTTTTGCGTTAGAGGCTACGCGGTGCTAACGAGCAGTTGTGTCTCACCTCTCACTTACCTACAGCGCTGATATTACGAGTTTTTACAAACCCGTCCTTAAAAGACAAGAATTGAGTGTAGAGCAAAATGTTGCTTATTACCGCACTCCAATACCAGCGCTGCTTAAGTCAGCGGTGAGCTGGTTGTACGTGCTCGTGCACCCACATTATATTTATTAACCCCTAATCTGCCGCTCCAGACACAGTCGCCACATACATTATACTTATGAACCCCTAATCTGCTGCCCCCAACATCACTGACACCTACATTATATTTATTAACCCCTAATCTGCCGCCCCCAATGTCGCCGCCACCTACCTACACTTATTAACCCCTAATCTGCCGCCCCCAACGTCGCCGCCACTATACTAAATGTATTAACCCCTAAACCTAAGTCTAACCCTAACACCCCCTAACTTAAATATAATTTAAATAAATCTAAATAAAATTACTATAATTAACTACATTATTCCTATTTAAAATGAATATAAATTTTCAGCAATGAGTGCCCGGTTTTTAAAAATACTTTTAAAAACAGGGGCACTTTCATTGATTAAAATTTACATTGCACCGGATTTGTAGAAATACTTACCTTTTACTTCTGCAAAGCCGGATAGCCGATCCCAGCCTCAGTTCCTCTGTACTGACGTCAGAAATGTCAAAACCGGCTTCCTCCAATCATGGCTTGCACCCCAGAGCGTCCATCTCGTGATGCCCGGCTGTGATTGGAGGAAGCCAGTTTCGTCATTGCTGTGGTTGTACAGCAGGTAAAAGAAGGCGGGGGATCATCGATCCGGCTTTGCAGAAGTAAAAGGTAAGTATTTCTACAAATCCGGTGCAATGTAAACTTTCATCAATGAAAGTGCCCCTGTTTTTAAAAGTATTTTTAAAAACCGGGCACTCATTGCTGAAAATTGACATCCCAGCCTCAGTTCCTCTGTACTGACGTCAGAAATGTCAAAACCGGCTTCCTCCAATCATGGCTTGCACCCCAGAGCGTCCATCTCGTGATGCCCGGCTGTGATTGGAGGAAGCCAGTTTCATCATTGCTGTGGTTGTACAGCAGGTAAAAGAAGGCGGGGGATCATCGATCCGGCTTTGCAGAAGTAAAAGGTAAGTATTTCTACAAATCCGGTGCAATGTAAACTTTCATCAATGAAAGTGCCCCTGTTTTTAAAAGTATTTTTAAAAACCGGGCACTCATTGCTGAAAATTGACATTCACTTTAAAGCTAAATACTTACCTATAAAATAAACCCTAAGATAGCTACAATATAACTAGTAGTTACATTGTAGCTATCTTAGGGTTTATTTTTATTTTACAGACCAGTTTGTATTTATTTTAACTAGGTAGAATAGTTACTAAATAGTTTTTAACACTTTAATAACTACCTAGCTAAAATAAATACAAAAGTACCTGTAAAATAAAACCTAACCTAAGTTACAATAACACTACACTATAATTAAATAAATTTACTAAATTAAATACAATTACCTAAATTAAATTAGCTAAAGTACAAAAAGAAAAAAAACACTAAATTACAGAAAATAATAAACAAATTACAGATATTTAAACTAATTACACCTAATCTAATAGCCCTACCAAAATAAAAAAGCCCCCCAAAATAAAAAAAAACCCTAGCCTAAACTAAACTACCAATAGCCCTTAAAAGGGCCTTTTGTGGGGCATTGCCCCAAAGTAATCAGCCCTTTTACCTGTAAAAAAAAATACAAACAACCCCCCCAACAGTAAAACCCACCACCCACACAAACAACTGATCTTGACAGGGTAGGGTGTACCGCTCACTTTTTGGCCTCCCAGGACAGACTCGTAATATCAGCGCTATGGAAGTCCCATAGAAAAAAGACTTTACGAAGTTTACGTAAGTCGTTTTGTGGTAAGGCCAAAGAAGTGTGCGGTGACCCTAAACCTTCAAGACTTGTAATAGCAGCGGTAGTTAAAAAGCAGCATTAGGACCTGTTAACGCTGCTTTTTCAGCCTAGCACACTCGTAATCTAGCCATTAGTGTTTAATGTCCCTTTAAAAGGGTCTTTTGTAGGGCATTGCCCTAAGTTAAACAGCTCTTTTACCTAAAAAAAATACTAAGTCCCCCCTAACAGTAAAACCCCCCCACCCACTAAACCCCCCCAAAATAAAAAAACCTAAAACTAAAAAAAAACTAAGCTTCCCATTGCCTCTAAAGGGGCATTTGTATGGGCATTTAAGGGCAATCAGCTCTTTTGCAGCCCATTAAAATAAAAAAAATCTCTAATCTAAAAAACCCCCCCCCCCCCCCAAAAAAAAAAGTCTAACCCCCAAGTTCCTCAAGTCCGGCAGAGGTCTTCTTCCAGGCGCTGAAGGTCTTCTTCCAGGCGGCTACATCTTCCTCCAGCGCAGGGGACCTGTTCTACCTTCATCCAGGGCAAAGGCAACGCAGAGTGGAGGCGGAGCAAGAACCCCGGCCGCGGAGACATCCAGCATGGAAAATCCACTTCATGCGGTCACCGCCGCACACTGAAGATTGAATGCAAGGTACCCGTTTTATATTTGGGATACTTTGCATTCCTATTGGCTGAAATTTTCAAATCAGCCAATAGGATGAGAGCTACTGAAATCCTATTGACTTTTTTTATTTTTATATGGGTATTAGATTAGGTTTAAATTTTTATTTTTGATAATTTTGCAATTTTAGACTTTTTTATTTTTTGTAATTTTAGATTTATTTATTTTAATTTAATCTTCAGGTTTTTTTTTAAGTAATGTTAGGTTTTTTTATTTTAATTTTAACTTAGTATTTTTTTATTTTATGTAATTGGGATTAATTTAGGGGGTGTTGGGTTAGGGGGCTTAGTGATTAAATTAGTTATTTGCGTTGTGGGGGGATGGCGGTTTAGGAGTTAGTAGGTTAATTAGGATTATTGTGATGTGGGGGTTGGCGGATTAGGGGTTAATAGTGTAATTAGGTTTATTGCGTTGTGGGGGGATGGATTTTTAGGGGTTAATATTGTATATAGATAATTTTGCGGTTTGGAGGGTAGTCAGATTAGGGGTTAATACATGTATTAGGTAGATAGCGATGTAGGTGAATGGCGGTTTAGGGGTTAATCGTTTTATTATTAGTTGCGATGTGGGGGGATGGTGGGTATAGGGGTTTTGACGTGTCCGGTTTATTGTTGGGAGGCGTGTTTTTTTTTTCGGCCGATGTAAAAAGAAAATATATTTTCTTGGCGGCTGGTAGTTTCTTAACTACTGTAAGTAACTGGTGACTCCAGAAATGTGTATTTGCGCACCTTTCTGGACAACTCCAATTTATCCGACTTACGGCAGGTTATGAACTGCTGGCGCCCTATATCTGGTCCCCCGATGTGCGAGGTTAATTTCCGGGGCGATGCGGGTTTCAGCAGTTGCACTGAAGCCTGCGCCACATATGTAATCTCACCCAGAAAGTCAGGGACAGAGCTAACAGGCACATTCTTCTATGTAAACTATCCAACAGTGTTTTCTTTACTCATCGACATGCCATGCACATAAAGCACATAAAAAAAAATCCCCATATTATGAGGCCCCTGTTGAAGTGAGGCCTTATTCAACCGCCTATTTGGCCTAATGATAGAGTGGCCTATGCAAAGTTTTTACTATGTATAAATATTTTATATTACAATCTCAAAGGTTTAATGTCCCTTTAACATATTTCAGAGGGAAAGAGTGCTAGAAATGTTTGCACAATGCTTTGTACAGCTTTAGGGGATAAAGACCTTATGATCAAACCTCTCACATTGTATTTGCCTGGAGAGGCTGATTTTTAAAGTGTATAATCTCAAAATAGATCCGTTTAGTTAATTAGACCAGGAGCCCGAGGGTAACAAACATTCCATCCATCCACTATATTCAAAAACACGTTTTATAGTGGAATTTTACAAAAACGAACAACTGAAATGTGAATAGAGCAATGTAAATATTAGTAAATACACAACATGAAAACAATTCCATCTTGGTTACTGTGTTTATTAAAGGGACATTGTACAATAAAATGTGTTATATTGATGGCAGGGTATTAAGTGTAGGATACGTTGTTCCTTTTGTATTTAAAATAGCTGTTCTTTTGCTCGTTAAAGCCATCACATAGTATTCTCAAGAACATGCCCACATAAATGGGCTGTGCCTGCAGGTAAAGCAGACCTGCTCCTTTATCTTTGTCTAAACACACAGACTAAGGGGCCGATTTAAGAAGATGCAAGCGGACATCGATAAATACCGACAGCACACACTGTCGGCATTTATCACTGCACAATAATTTTGTGTGAAATGCTTGTGCCATGCCGCCCCTTGCAGATTTGCAGCCAATTGGCCGCTAGCAGGGGGTGTTAATCATCCAGATTGTATCTGATCGGGATAATTGTGGTCTGGTACCTCAGAGGTGGTGGACGAGTTAAGGAGCAGGGGTCTTAAGACTTATGTTTCTGGCGAGTCTGAGCATTCGCAGCTACATAAATCGACCCCTATTAGTTAAGTATTAAAATGCTAATTATGGCTGGGGGGTTCAATGAACACAACCAGCTATTTTAGATGCAAAAATGTATCTATCTCTCCTAGCCCCCACTGGGAGATTAATCAGTGCTATTGTCAGAGAATATGTTTGTAATCATATTTTCAGTATATGTTGTGGTTTCAACAGGCAAAATGGAAAATTAGGTTTCTATTATGTGTACACAATAGTTAAAAAAAATAACTAACTTACTAACAGCTTATACTAACTGTATTAATGTATTAGGTAGTATGTATTATATATGTTTGCTCCATGTTCACTACAAGAGAATAGAACGTTGTTTTGCAAACTAATAATAACTACTTATAATAATAATAATATAATAATATTATTATTTGTAAGTTTCCCTAGGCGTTTAAAACAATATATATTGGAAACATTTCCACATGGCTGTAAAGTAATGCAACATTAATTTCAGACATACCCAGACCTTTAAATGTAAGTCAAACAATATGCTACATGAGCTACATTTATTTATAGTATCTACCTGGAATGTGTTTTGAACCTGTGAATTTAAACATAACAATTGGTACTTAGAACCATTGATAAGTCCTGTAGTAATCACACATCTGATAATGACATCATATACAAATGTAGACTGTAAATCCATCATAGACAGATTAATCTCTACAGCACGTTGGTTCATTGACCTCATCAAGTACCAGAGAATTTTTAGCATTTTTGCTCAGAAAGAGAGCCTTCGTTCTTTGATTTACCTATGAAAACTATATATTTTTCTTTTTTTGGCATAAAGGGTTTGCAGTGAATTACAGTTTAAACTAGCTATTTATTCACATAATTAATATGATCTATAGCTATTTTTAGATTGGTTTGCAAGCTGGAATTCTCTCTCTCTAATTTTCTTCTTCCACTTACAGAGATAAGTTTTTATTTTGCCTCTCATATGAACTTTAACTGCTTCTCAATATATCTCACTTTTAGCTATGTAGGATCTATTTTTGAAATTGACATTAGTTCCATTTCTCTAATATTTGATTTTTAAAATGTATATTTTGTAGTAAATATCTTGGGAAGACAAATCTAATGGGATCATTTATTAAATTAGGTATATTCTGAATTTCTAAAGAGATAATAGTGTGGTCTGATATAGTTACTGTATGTCTTTAATATTTGTCTTAATTCCAAGACCTAGCATTCTTCTAAAGGTAAAAAGAAATCAATGTGAGAGAACGTTTCGAAAGGTTTTTGATTCACATGTATATATACGCATCTATGGGTTTTGTACATGCAGCTTCAAGGACATTTGAGCAGATATGACTGGCCCAGACAATGCACACCGATGTGGAAGCTAGCAACAATTCTTTTTTTCAGATCCTCAGAGAGTTCTTTGTCATGAGGTGCCATGTTGAACTTCCAGTGGCCAGTATGAGAGAATGTGAGAGCGATAACACAAAATTTAACACACCTGCTCCCCATTCACGCCTGAGACCTTGTAAAACTAACGGGTCACATGACACCGGGGAGGGAAAATGGCTAATTGGGCCCAATTTGGACATTTCCACTTAGGGGTGTACTCACTTTTGTTGCCAACGGTTTAGACATTAATGGCTGTGTGTTGAGTTATTTTGAGGGGACAGCAAATGTACACTGTTATACAGGCTGTACACTCACTACTTTACATTGTAGCAATGTGTCATTTCTTCAGTGTTGTCACATGAAAAGATATAATAAAATATTTACCAAAATGTGAGGGGTGTATAGTGCACAAGTCAGAAGTTCTTTTGGAGAAGACAAAACCCTGACAGGAAACCGAGAAAAAAACACACATTTAGAATAAAACAAATCTTAATACCACAATCACTTTCAACAGGTTCTGGGGTGAGATGATCTGTAAAATGTACTCTTAAACAAATCACTCCTCACATACAAAGAGAGGTCCCCATATTCACTTCAGAAACATGTGCTACAGTACTGTCATTAACCTTACTGCAGTGCTAACCAACCACCAGCTGAATGTCAGAAACTGCCACAAATCTAACACCAATCTCCCAGATCTGCAAACCACTTTTTTTTTAGTCGTGGAAAATCAACCCAAAATGCTACTAGTGCCAGAAAAAGTTTACTAGTTTTACTAGTACGCTAGATTACAAGTGAGGCAAAAATGGTTTTGCGCTAGCGTAATCGTGTTCTTGCGAGCCATTTACAATGCGCTGATATTACAAGTGGAGCAAAATTGTGTATATTGTGCTAGCGCAATCGACATTTATGCTTCAATCTTTACCGCAATCTCAGAGCTGTGGTTAACTTTTTTACGAAAAAAAAAGTTGCACAAAACACTTCAAAAATACATTATAAAGTACAGTTACACTCATAATAACACTGTCACTCGTAATAACACTGTCACTCATAATAACACTGTCACTCATAATAACACTGTCTGATAAAAAAAAATTAATAAAAATATTGCACACAAAAGTTATAAGGGCTCAAAGATATGAGATCTCGGGTGTTAGAAAAAAAAAAAAAGCCGCCAATGTACTTTAACATAGAGATACATACACATACATTGCTAAATATGTATTTGTATTTATATACATATATAAGTCTATATATGTGTACATATATATGAATGTATTTATATGTGTATATATGTATTGACAAACATATATACACATATAAACACATAAATATATATGTACACATATATAGATTTATTTAGAAGTGCATTGGAGCCCTTTGACGTTAAGTAGATGAAAACATGTAAAAGCATATTTATGCAAAATTTATATTTAATAAAGGTTTTAACTATGTATTTACTGTAAATATTTCACATTCCAATGTTCTGCATATAGCAGAAAATGTTCTATGTATTTATAAATAGATATTACTATATATATATATATATATATATATATATATATATATATATATATATATATATATATGTATATATCTATACCTATATATAATCATCTATATATACATACAGTAGGTATAGTTATATATTGTACCAAAAAAAATATAATATATAAATATGTATTTATGAATAAATAGAACATATTCTGCTATGTGAAGAACATTGGAATGTAAAATATTCATATTTTCTTGTTTGGTTAGCGCAAATGAGAATATGCAATTGTGTTTGCGCGAAAGTGGGGTGTTTTTTTCCCACTTTTTTTTCACCATTGACTTTTATGAGGGAATACTTGTATGTGCACGCGATATTCTAATTTTGGCTTTTTGCACTAGTCGGGTTACCGCAAGAGCAAAAAAAACGTTTATTAAAACCTGTAATATGAATGCAACTGGACGAGCACAAAAATCTTACTTCTAGCGCAATTAAGGCTCAAGCGGGTGCGTTAATTAGCGCTCTTCTCATAATCTGGCCCACGGTGTGAAACAACAGTCCTTCAGCAGCATCAGCACAAGGTACAAAAAGAAAGATAGGGGGCGCCCTAAGTCAAAATACATGTAAATATTCAGATCACCTTATATAAAGGACCTAGGAAGGTTATACACAAGTTACAATAAAGTAAATCTATGAATCTAGGTGAAAATAGATAATATTGGAGAATAATGTGAATCTATGAATCTAGATAAAAATAAATAATAATTGGGCAATGATCAAGCCAAACTGCTAATATACAATACCAATAGCAATATAGTGTGACAATACTCAGATAACCAAGTGTATAAAAGTCCCATATAATATGGTGTAGTAGGAGGATCAGGGCCCCAAAGGTGGTTCAGGTCACAGGTCCAGGCAGCTATCCGTGAGTGGATCAAGGTCACGATCCAGGGTCAGCAATCTGTAGATAACATAAATGATGAAACAGCTAACAGCTGAGAAACGCGTTGCTTGTTTTTTTTTTTATCTATTTTAATAAAGTAAGTTTTTATACTTACCACTTGCTTCCACCTCTATATTTTTATTCTACACCCTCAATTTTTTTTATTTTATTCCTGGGCTGGATAAGTATCCTGAATAAGTATCCTGTTACACCAGAGGCCAGTCTGAGTGACTGTTTAATCCCAAGAGGAGTGCTTAACCACACGTGAGTGCAACCTTTATTACTTCTATCCTGTTATCATACAGGACTAGGCCATATTGGCGTGTTTGTCTTTTTTCATCACCTACAGATTGCTGTACCAACACCAGAGGTCAGTCTGCAGGGTGACTGTTTTGATCCCAGTCTGTTTCATTTGCACCATTAGGGGTGCGCCATCGAATGTGAGTGTAATTGACCATACATAGATACATCTCATCTCCCAGTCATACAAAACTAGGCCATGTGGCGCTTCTGTTTCTTTATGTTATCTACATCAGCACAAGGTGGTCTAACAAATTTTATCCACATAATTCTGTAGCAAGGAAAGTAGACATGTGCACAGCAGAAAAAAATCGGTTTG
The DNA here is from genome assembly GCF_027579735.1 of Bombina bombina. Taxonomy (NCBI): domain Eukaryota; kingdom Metazoa; phylum Chordata; class Amphibia; order Anura; family Bombinatoridae; genus Bombina; species Bombina bombina. The sequence goes on along the minus strand of NC_069500.1, from coordinate 1,336,479,701 downwards.
GTTCGTTTCGGACCAATTCAGATTTTTTCTAATTTCAATACGGATCGATTTGAATTCGGATACATTTGAATGTATTTGTTTCGGCTTCATTTGAATTCAAATAAATTTGGATGTATTCGGATGTATTCGTTTCGGATTCGATTCGTAAATTCAGAAGTTCGGTATGTGTTATGTTGATTCAGATGGTACACAAACGGAATTATCTCACTAAATTTTATTTTTATACTGAATTGTGATTAGTCCATGGCCATTCGAATGTAACAAATAAATCTGAACTAATTTGGATTTATTCGTTACAAATGCATTCAGATTAGTTTAGTTTTGTTGTGTCTCGCCGCACCGCTCTAGCCGTTGCTAGGGGCGCGGCATCTCCTTCCTGCTCGTTGCCAGGGGCAGTGTCAGCTCAGGTGTCTCCTTCCTGCTCGTTGCCAGGGGCAGTGTCAGCTCAGGTGTCTCCTTCCTGCTCGTTGCCAGGGGCAGTGTCGGCTCAGGATGCATGCGGCGCTGACGTCATCGCTGCATGCTCCTGATGCTGGTAGGAGCTCACTGGTGTGAATCCTGTGCCTATTTAAATCCTGCACTAACAATCTGTCACTGCCCAAGTATAGGTGTTACTCTGTGTGCTCCTGGGTGTGACAGATCATTCTATGTACCTAAATACCATTGTTGCTGAACCTGCCTGTTTACTGACTACCTTACCTGCCTTAACCCTTAAACTGCTGGACTGATTATTGTTGCTGAACCTGCCTGTTTGCTGACTACCTTACCTGCCTTAAACTGCTGGACTGATCACTGTTGCTGAACCTGCCTGTCTGCAGACTACTCTACCCGTCTTAACCCTTAATATGCTGGATTATTTACTGTTGCAAATCCCTGCCTGCCTGACCATTCTAGAGCTTTATCCCTGGACTGCTCTGCTGTTGGCGCTGGGAACTGTCCTGCCTGTAGTGAGTGCCATCTTCCTCATCTCATTGACTTTCTCTGCTCTGGGATATTCCCTATCATTGCGGCTCGACGCCGGGATAACAGGACTACTGTCCGAGTTCGGTCTGATAGAGGAGTATCCCACGAGCATTACACATTGCTAGGGTAATTCAGAAATTCGAATCGATTCGAATCTCAGAATTTGGCGAATTTGTCTGAATTTCGATTTGTAACGTAACAAAACGCACATGTCTAAAAGAAAGGTCAGTAAGAAGATAGAAGATATATTCCATTGATGGATGTGTCCCTCATGTGGTTTCTTGTGATATACATTACCTAGAGCTTCACTGGGATCCTAGAAATATCAAAGAGCTAACAGCAGAGGACTCATAAACCTGGAGATAAAAATCTTCTAGTCAATATTTTCTAATTAACTCTTTTGGGATTGCTCTTTTGCAATGTCTTCAAATTAATTTCTAATTATGACATCTAGGGGTAAATTTACCTTCTGCATTTGCTTGTTGTATAGGGTAACGTGGTGGAGTAAGCCTATCCAATAGAAAAACAGGTTCAAGTAACTCAGATGATTTTCCCTATCTGATTTTAACAGTCCAGAAGTTACTTTACACTGATCTTTTTGGTTACCAAGTTAAAAGTCCACTTTGTTGCAGGTTATATCTAGGCTTTTTTAAAGGCAGATAACTTCATATATACTCAATTATTACAATCCCACAATTGCTTCCTAATACAATTAAAATGTTAAAATAGTGCACATACCACACATATTTCTAAACTATAAAGCACATTGAGAACTAAAATATTCAGTCTCATTGTGTGAAGGATAAAATAGTGTTGACTCAGGAATAATGTTTTAAAATATTTTCTATTGGTCTTTTGAACTTTTTTTTTTTAAAAGCATTCATCAAGAAGACTGTTCTGATTAAATATGACACAGACATGTGTTAATGTTGTTGCTTTGTTTGAGTTGTGGAGCCCAGAAGGGCAATCACGTTGTGATAACATCTGCTACTTTCTGTATAGTGTGTAGTCTCCCGCTGTTTTGGAAATAGGAGGTGATTACAGAGTTCCTATTAATTGAAGCATTCCTATCAATGATCTGATGAAACCAAACACTCAAGGATTTGGACTGAAAATGTAAAGAGACATGAAACCCAACATTTTTCTTTCGTGGTTCAGATAGGACATTGAATTTTTAAGCAACTTTCCAATTAACTTTTACAGTATTATCAAATTTGTTTCATGTTATTGGTATCTATTGCCAAGCTTGAAAACTGATGAGCCAATGACAATAGGTATATAGAGTATGTGCAGCCACCAATCAGCACCAAGTTCCTAGCAGAGCATCACTGCATTTATCCCCCCCCCCCCCTTGGAACTTCCTCTCCACCTGGGGTACAAATTGCAGGGAAAAAAAGACAATTGAATGTCCTTTTTTTTCTTTTAATCCCCTTGAATATAGATCTGTTTTAGAGAAAGAAGCACTGTATTCTGGGAGTTATGTAGCATTCTGGAATTTGTAGTTCTATATTTCACTCTCAGTACTGTGATTCTGCAATTCTGGACTCTAATTCCCAGCATGCATTGTACAGTAGTGGGGAGAGAGCTTCCTGAAAGGCAGAACATTTTGCATGAGGTCACGCCCCTCCTCTATGTTGTGTGTGTGTGTTTATGTATATGTGTCTCTGACACTAAGGAAAACAGTTGGGAGTATTGCCTGGCCCTTTAAACATGTACATATATTTATTTGTATGGTCAGACCCTCTGCACAAGTGGTAGTAGGGGGAAAGGGTGCATTGTGCCAGTGATCTTAAACTAGGGATAGACGAATGTGCTGAAAGTGTAATTCGTTTAGTAGAATGAATAGCCCTGTGCACATTTGTTTTGTACAATTGAAAGTTGATAAGAATGAAAATCCATTAACATTCGGTAATTGAATGTTATTTCCGATTTTCAAATGTTACTTTCACTTTCAAATGTTTACAATTAGATAGAATATCCACATTTAAAATTTCAAATGTAAAATTGGATTTAACAAACACTTTTCAGAAGTTCAAAAGTTTATGTGGTAGGGAATTTAGTAAATTGATACATAACAGATACAAATATATCAATTTGAATGTTTCTACTTCGAATATTGCATAATTCGAATATTACATTTAAAGAGAGCATAAGAAATACTATAACAAATATATATATTAGAATTTTTCAAATTTGAATATTGCATAATTCAAATAGAATTATTAGAAAAATTAAAATTGAATATTACATTTAAAGAAGGAATTAAACATACTGTTACATTAAATGAATGTTAGAATATTGTACAAATAAAAAATGAATGTGTTAAAATTCTTTTAATTTTTCAAATGTTACAAAACATTCGCCCATCCCTATCTTAAATTCTGCCCCATGACTTCCATGCCATGTATATATATATATATATACTTAGCTGCTACAAATGTGGCAGCTGCGTAACTTGTTATACCATGCTATTAGGGAAGACATTCAGACATCCCTATAGGACCAAACAATACACCATCAAACACAGACTCACATGCACTTCAGATTTTGTTAATTACATTATAATTTGCCCCTGTGGGAAGTACTATGTTGGCAAGACCTGTACCTCTTTTAGAGAACGTCTTGCCAACCACAAAAGTGCCATCAGGGCGGCCTTATAAGAACCGTGAGAGTGACCAACCGGTGGCACATCACTTTTTAGAACATGACCACACTATTGCCATGATGAGGACCATACTGATAGATAGGGTTCCTCCTCTCAAAAAATGTGGTAATAGGGATGAAGAGCTTTTAAAGAGAGAGGCACAGGGACACACCAGCTTGTCACTATGTGCCCAAAAGGGCTCAATACTCATTTGGATCTATCTTTGTTTTACTAAGAGTATATTCTGATAATATCCAATGTTTGTTTTATCATATTGATACTATCTATAGTTTTGACATGTGAGTCCCTAGGGACAGGATTCCTATCATAAGTTATGCTTTCCTAGTTAGCCAAAGATTATCTATATTCCATAGTTTGGTATTTAATAGGGGTTTTTCTATGTGTCATCTCCTGATTGCTATTTAAACATTTTCAGGTTATAGATCACTACCATACACCTAGATTACAAGTTTTACGTTGCGGCTTATAACGATGAAAATATGGCATTTTCATCATTAAAACAGCACCGCAGCTATTACAAGTGTTGTCGGTATAGGTGTACCACACAACTTTTAGCCTGTATCGCAACATCAGTCCCGCACACGTAAAAATGACTTTTTTTATGGGATTCCCATAGCGCCGGTATTACGAGGCCCTCCCACATTGCAAACACTATAATAAATGTATTAACCCCTAATCTGCCTCTCCCAACATCGCCGCCACTAAAAAAAATATTAACCCCTATTCCGCCTCTCCACGACATCGTCACCACTATACTAAAGTTCTTAACCCCTAAACTGCCGCCCTCCCGCATCACAAACACTATTTAAATATTATTAACCCCTAATCTGCCATCCGCCTACACCGCCGCTCTAATAAACCTATTAACCCCTAAACCGCAAGCCCCCCACAAGGAAATATACTAAAATAAACTATTAACCCCTAAACCGAAGGCCCCTCACAACAAAATAAACTCATTTAAACTAGTAACCCCTAAACCTAATGACCCCATAACTTTATATTAAAAATACAATTTCCCTAAAAAAAAATTAAACTAACAATAAAACTATTATAATTATCAAACTAAAATTAAAGTAACTACCAATTAAATAAAACTAAACTACCAATAAAAAAATCCTAACACTACTCAAGACAATACAATGAAAAGTAAGAAGATATACAGAGGGCGACTCCTAGTGTGGAATTAGTAAGCAGAGTGTGAACCCACCAGCTTTACCCTTCAGAGATATACTCACAAAGTATAGAGCACACTGTAGTGCTAATGAAGCAAGCTGGGTATATTAAAAGTGGCCCAGCGCACATACCACTCCGGTGAAAGATGGTCCAATGTATTCAGAAGGTTCAGATAAAAAATTCAGGAGACTCCAGATATATATAAAAAACACTTTATATAAAAATATAACAGTGTACAATAAAAATCAGTAGAATTCGCTACGCGTTTCTCAGAGCTACCACTCTGTTTCCTCAGGCAAGTTATACTGATCTAAAACTGAAGTCTCCTATTTATACATCCTCAAATAAATTAAAACATTGGTCACACCCAATTTACCAATTACTTATGCAAATGTTGCTATGGTGACCTTCACAATACAAACTGACTTTTCTTGATACCAGTATGTGAATATATAACTCATTGTATGCATAGATCTACTTTAACATATACAGCTAGTATCAAAACAAGTATATAGCAGATATTACAATATATCTCATAAACATTTCGGAAGAAAACATATATAGTATGCACAATAGTGTTTCAGCAAAAAAACAAATACAGCACTCATATAGTTGGTTCATTAAATTTTCAGCAATCTCTCTTTATGAAAGTGAATGCACTATTTATTTCTATTTTATATGGTTAATAACTTCTTTATTTCCTGAGGATTTCTTTCCTCCCCTTTGTTCATAGTAGAAAGTCTAATTTATTTATTAATTAGAAGCATTAGCTAGTTTGTTTATATCATATATAAAGCTGTCAGCTTGTGGGTGTGTGTCATTAGCCTATCTCACACTTCCATATGTGTGGGTAATGGCTAGTGGGCGTGTATCATTTATCGCCGGTCTTTAAATACAATTCCTCAACTTTCTTCCTAATATATTCTTACCCCTTTTGACATGATCTCCTACAATAAACTGTTTAAATGTTATCTGAATTGTTGTATTGTGCATATCATAAGCTGATTTTATGAAGGGCTATGTCTATTTGTTTAAAGCTCCCTCTCTGATTTCACAATGTCCAATGTGTAGGTGATAATCCGTGGGCGTGTAGCATAAACCAATCACGCGTCACTATGTGTGTGAATCCCAGCTTATAGGCGTGTGTTTTCTATCGTTAAAAAAAAAAAAAAAAAAAATAAATCAACTATTGTCCATTTATTTTTTTGGGATATGAACTGCTTTGCTATTATGATATATTTATATATAACCCTATGGCTATGTTCGAGATAGCATCAGCCAATTTGTGTAGCCCTTTGGTATTACTGCTCTGTGAAAGCATATCCTATCCTCACAGTATTCGTCAATTTTTACTGAATCATAACATTCAAAATAATGCCAGTCTCGTAATCATTGCGCTTCAATCGAATAGATGCATATACTCATATATTTTTATATATTGGTAACCTGTATAATGTATATAAATAAAACTATATATATATAAAAAAATATGAATTATAGTCTTCCATTTTTTGTGTGTGCTTTCTGTGCCCTAGTGAATAAATTAATAAATTGTTCTATATGAAAAGACATGTGAAAAAACATATAGAGGAAAATTATGGTTACTATATGCTATAAATAGTGATAATTAGTGAATTCTATGTGTGACTAGTGTTAAGTACTCTAACTATATCTTATTTTATGTAAATAAATATATATAAATAGATGTGCTATTATAAAAACCTATGTGACTAGAGTAATAATATATAAATAATATAACTATAATAATATTATGTGTATGACCATGAATATATCAATTCCTATGTGACTCATATGATTAAATGTGTATAGTGTGACAATGTTAAGTGTTTATAATTAATATAATAAATACTCTATGTGTATGAATATAGACAAATTGTATGTTTATAGTATTCTAAATATACATATCTCCATTAATGTGATTAAATGTGTTTTATAGTGATATGATGCTTGAATGATTGTAAGATGGATAGTAAATACTGAATATATTTTCAAGATGAAACATTACTGGTATATTAAGATATTTACTGGGTGGTGACCTCAGGTGATCTATACTTACATTCCTTCTAAATAATATATATCAATATCAATGAGGATATGATCCATTATATACACATTAATATTAAGTGCACTACTAATGTGAGAGAACAGATATGAAGCTTGTATAACAGAACCCTTAAATTAAAAGATAGAATGAACTGAATGTTTGTACTGGATTGATCTAAAAGGCTGCTGTATCAATTACTTCATTGAGGCCTTCTGGATGTAAAGATGAAAATCTATAGATCCAGAAGGTCTCCCTTTGACGAAGTTTAATCATTCTATTTTGGGAATTACTAGCAGTCACTACCTCGAGTGGGGTTATCTTCATAAGGCATTTGTTAGTGCCATGTGATGCTGTATGATGTCTAGAAGTACTGTATTTATCTAATCCTTTCACAATGCATCTGAGATGTTCAGACCATCTCTGTCTTATCATCCTGCAGGTGCGGCCTATATAATGTAGGCCACAGATGCAGGTGATACAATAGACCACATAAGTAGAACTGCATGTTATTTTTTGTGTTAATGTAAAAGTTTCCCCTGTGTTATTTACTTTGATACTCTTTTGTCCATTGATGGTATATTTACACATACTGCATCTATTTTTGTGACATCTGAAAAAGCCTATTTTTGCACCTTGAGTGCTATCTTGTATGTTTCCTCTATTGAATGGTGCATTTGTTTCCCTTTTGCACATCACTATCTTACTAGGTGCAAGTTTTTCCTTTATTGTTGGGGCTCTCCTAAAAGTGCATATTGGTTTCTCCCCTAAAATGGATCGCAGAACAGGGTCTTTCTTTAATAGTGTCCAATGTTTAGATAAGATCTTTCTAATCTCCCTATGGTTGTCGTTATATCTCGTAATGAATGTTGATTCATATCCTGAATCAAATGTAGATTCTTTCTTCTTTTTACTAGTGAATAATTCATGCCTATTTTGGGCACGTGCCCTATGGTAACTATGTTCAATGAGAGATGCAGGGTAATGTTTTTCTTTAAAACGATCTATGAGGGTCTGGCTTTGGATATCAAATGTATTGATATCTGTACAATTTCTTCGAATTCTTCGAAACTGACTGTATGGTATGTTTATTTTCCAACTGGAGTAATGGTTACTGTGATAGTCTAGTAAATTGTTGCTATCGACTGTTTTGAAAAAAGTGCATGATTCCACCTTATCATCTATGCCCCACATTAGGGAAACATCCAAAAAATCAATTTTATCTATTTGTACGTTCCATGTGAACTTAATCCCCATATTATTCATATTTAATTCATTCTGAAAGGCTGTCAGAGAATCCAATGGACCCTTCCATAAAAAAAGCAGATCATCTATATAACGGCCATAGAAGACCAGATTTTGCTCCCAGTTAGAATCATAGATGTAAATTGATTCAAAATAACCCATGAATAGGTTTGCGAAACTGGGAGCAAATCTGGTCCCCATGGCCGTCCCTTTAATTTATATATAAAAGTTATCTAAAAACTGAAAATAATTATGGGTCAAAATAAAATTGATGAGTTCTAATATGTAATTTTTTTGAAGGTCCGACATATATATGTCTTCACTTAGAAAATAATCTATTGATTTTAACCCTATGTTATGTGCAATATTTGAATAAAGCGAAGTGACATCACAAGAGACCCAATACAAATTTTCTTCTTTTTTGATGTTAGAAAGTTTGATTAATAGATCAGTAGTGTCTCTAATGTAGGACCTCAGTTGTGTTACATATTTTTGAAGATAAAAATCAATATAAGAAGATAGATTGTCAGTGATACTATTCATTCCTGCAATGATAGGCCTACCGGGTGGGTTATTTAGTTGTTTATGTATTTTGGGTAGGTGATAATAATAAGGTATGTTCGGACTTTTGGGAATCAAATATGTTTTTTCTTTTTTATTCAAAATGCCATTTGTATGTCCAAAATTAATCAATGTTATTAACTCTTTTGAAAAGTTGTCTGTGGGATCTTTTTCTAATTTATTATAATATTCTTTGTCAAGAACTATTCTGTATGCTTCATTGATATAATCCAGGTAGTTTTGGATCACTATCCCCCCGCCTTTGTCCGCCTGGCGGATGACTATGTTCTTATCTCTAGTAAGTTCCAAAAGGGCTTTCTTTTCATTGGGCCAAATATTACTATGATTGCTGTTGCGGATGGGAAGTTTTTCCAAATCTTCTAACACTAGACTTTGAAAAATATCAAGATATGCTGTATCCTCTCCTTTTGGATTGAATGAAGATGGTGGTGCAAAATTTGTGTGAATCACTCCCTCAAAAAGTTGTTCTGATAGATCTTCAGGATCAACATATATTACTGTAGTATTCCTACATGTTGGCATGTTATCTGTGAGAATGGGGATACCTATATTTCTATTTGTTTGAAGTGATTTTTTTGCAAAATATCGTTGTAATGATAACTTTCTCGTGAATTTATTTAAATCCACATATATTTCAAACATCCTATGTGGATTTGAGGGGCAAAAACTTAAACCCTTACCCAAAATTCTTATTTGGTCATTAGTGAGAATTTTGTCGGATAGATTGAAAATACCTTTACTTAATTGCTGTAACTTTTCTTCCTGGGAGGCAATTCCCCTTCCCCTCCGTCCCCGTTTGTGTGTGTTCTTTTGGTTTTTCCTGGTTGTTGATAAGGTGTATTTTGCCCTTCCCTTCTCCATAGAGGTGCTAGGGGAATACGTTCCTCTAAAAAAGGAGGGGGATTCTGTGGTAATGGTGAATTGTGTGTCTGTAAATTATCCCTATTGTTAATGTGTTGATCTTCATATGTCCTATTATTGTTATTGGCGTTTACTCCATGGGTCCTTGGTGTTTCTGCTACATAATCCCTAGCTTGGTGTGTTCTATTATGATGTTGATTATCTCTATAATCCGATGAATGATTATCTCTATATTGATTATAAGTGGGTTTATATGTAGAATAGTGATGTGGCTGCTCTCTATAATGAGAGCTAGTGTTCTGTCTATTTTTATCTTGTTGGTCTCTTTGGTCTCTTTGATTGAAGTGTTGTCTATCATATTGTGTGTAATTTTGATCATTAAGTGGTGTGAACCTATTTGAAATGGGTATCTGATAAGGTTGTTGTTCTCTATGTTCTCTAAAATCTGTGTATGCCGTGTTAGTTTTATTATTTTTTTGTTGTTGAGACTGGGTATTAGAATAATGTCTATTTCCCATGTATTGGGGTCTATTAGAATAGTTTTGGTTTCTAAATCTATTTCTATTGTGATGTGTCACTTTAGTCCAAGTAGATTCATCTGGTTCTTTGTTCTCCTTCTTATTATAGGTATAAACTGTTCCCTTTGTATAATCCTCATCATCCCTTTCTTTTTTCTTATTTTTTTTAAAAATAATTTCATCTTGATATTCATCAGTAGCTTTGATAGTTCTCTCATTGAGTGCTGAATACTCAGAATGATCTTTAAATTGTTCAAGTGATTTTTGGATATTTTCAATTTTTGAGGCTATTTCCTCTGCTAATTTTTCTCTATGGGAAATCAAAATGTCTATTAGATTAAAGGAACAGCTGTCCAGAGCTGAATACCATTTGTTAAGTAATGTGTCATCTTCTTTAAATGAACAACTTTTCAGTAGTCTTAAACCTCTTGGTATTTGTTTTTTGTCTCTATAATATTTCAATGAGTCCAGGTCCCACCAATGTCTATGTTCAGTCTTGATTAATTCTTCCAACTGAGAAAATAATTGTTTAATAGACATTGCACCAGTGTGATCTGTACTCATAGAATTGACATTTGGTTGATATATAGATCTCTTGTTGGCCCTTTCTTTTAGAGATAACATATTCTTATCTATCTATATATATAACAAAAATATACAGTGACCTCTTAGATAGATGATCTCTTAGAAAAAAGAACAGATAGTAAAATACTAAACCCAATACATAAATATTACTTAAATATGTATATGGTACCTGTAACTGGTATTATAAACAGATATAAATATAGATCAGCAGTGACCTCTAGATAAATAAACCAATATTCAATGCCAATGCATGAATACAGCTAAAATAAATATATGATACCTGTGGCTTGTATTATAAGTGCAGCATTAGCCAAGACAAAGAACAAAAGAAAGTCCAAAAGAAAGTCCAAAGATGATAGTAAATCCGTTTGTGTGTTGATGATCCAATGATTTATTGCAAAGTTGTTGAGCAGCTCCTTTCAAATGAAATCCTCTACCAGAATTCACTAGACAAATGAAACAAAAAAAGGGATAATGAAAAAAACAATAGGGATAATTTACAGACACACAATTCACCATTACCACAGAATCCCCCTCCTTTTTTAGAGGAACGTATTCCCCTAGCACCTCTATGGAGAAGGGAAGGGCAAAATACACCTTATCAACAACCAGGAAAAACCAAAAGAACACACACAAACGGGGACGGAGGGGAAGGGGAATTGCCTCCCAGGAAGAAAAGTTACAGCAATTAAGTAAAGGTATTTTCAATCTATCCGACAAAATTCTCACTAATGACCAAATAAGAATTTTGGGTAAGGGTTTAAGTTTTTGCCCCTCAAATCCACATAGGATGTTTGAAATATATGTGGATTTAAATAAATTCACGAGAAAGTTATCATTACAACGATATTTTGCAAAAAAATCACTTCAAACAAATAGAAATATAGGTATCCCCATTCTCACAGATAACATGCCAACATGTAGGAATACTACAGTAATATATGTTGATCCTGAAGATCTATCAGAACAACTTTTTGAGGGAGTGATTCACACAAATTTTGCACCACCATCTTCATTCAATCCAAAAGGAGAGGATACAGCATATCTTGATATTTTTCAAAGTCTAGTGTTAGAAGATTTGGAAAAACTTCCCATCCGCAACAGCAATCATAGTAATATTTGGCCCAATGAAAAGAAAGCCCTTTTGGAACTTACTAGAGATAAGAACATAGTCATCCGCCAGGCGGACAAAGGCGGGGGGATAGTGATCCAAAACTACCTGGATTATATCAATGAAGCATACAGAATAGTTCTTGACAAAGAATATTATAATAAATTAGAAAAAGATCCCACAGACAACTTTTCAAAAGAGTTAATAACATTGATTAATTTTGGACATACAAATGGCATTTTGAATAAAAAAGAAAAAACATATTTGATTCCCAAAAGTCCGAACATACCTTATTATTATCACCTACCCAAAATACATAAACAACTAAATAACCCACCCGGTAGGCCTATCATTGCAGGAATGAATAGTATCACTGACAATCTATCTTCTTATATTGATTTTTATCTTCAAAAATATGTAACACAACTGAGGTCCTACATTAGAGACACTACTGATCTATTAATCAAACTTTCTAACATCAAAAAAGAAGAAAATTTGTATTGGGTCTCTTGTGATGTCACTTCGCTTTATTCAAATATTGCACATAACATAGGGTTAAAATCAATAGATTATTTTCTAAGTGAAGACATATATATGTCGGACCTTCAAAAAAATTACATATTAGAACTCATCAATTTTATTTTGACCCATAATTATTTTCAGTTTTTAGATAACTTTTATATACAAATTAAAGGGACGGCCATGGGGACCAGATTTGCTCCCAGTTTCGCAAACCTATTCATGGGTTATTTTGAATCAATTTACATCTATGATTCTAACTGGGAGCAAAATCTGGTCTTCTATGGCCGTTATATAGATGATCTGCTTTTTTTATGGAAGGGTCCATTGGATTCTCTGACAGCCTTTCAGAATGAATTAAATATGAATAATATGGGGATTAAGTTCACATGGAACGTACAAATAGATAAAATTGATTTTTTGGATGTTTCCCTAATGTGGGGCATAGATGATAAGGTGGAATCATGCACTTTTTTCAAAACAGTCGATAGCAACAATTTACTAGACTATCACAGTAACCATTACTCCAGTTGGAAAATAAACATACCATACAGTCAGTTTCGAAGAATTCGAAGAAATTGTACAGATATCAATACATTTGATATCCAAAGCCAGACCCTCATAGATCGTTTTAAAGAAAAACATTACCCTGCATCTCTCATTGAACATAGTTACCATAGGGCACGTGCCCAAAATAGGCATGAATTATTCACTAGTAAAAAGAAGAAAGAATCTACATTTGATTCAGGATATGAATCAACATTCATTACGAGATATAACGACAACCATAGGGAGATTAGAAAGATCTTATCTAAACATTGGACACTATTAAAGAAAGACCCTGTTCTGCGATCCATTTTAGGGGAGAAACCAATATGCACTTTTAGGAGAGCCCCAACAATAAAGGAAAAACTTGCACCTAGTAAGATAGTGATGTGCAAAAGGGAAACAAATGCACCATTCAATAGAGGAAACATACAAGATAGCACTCAAGGTGCAAAAATAGGCTTTTTCAGATGTCACAAAAATAGATGCAGTATGTGTAAATATACCATCAATGGACAAAAGAGTATCAAAGTAAATAACACAGGGGAAACTTTTACATTAACACAAAAAATAACATGCAGTTCTACTTATGTGGTCTATTGTATCACCTGCATCTGTGGCCTACATTATATAGGCCGCACCTGCAGGATGATAAGACAGAGATGGTCTGAACATCTCAGATGCATTGTGAAAGGATTAGATAAATACAGTACTTCTAGACATCATACAGCATCACATGGCACTAACAAATGCCTTATGAAGATAACCCCACTCGAGGTAGTGACTGCTAGTAATTCCCAAAATAGAATGATTAAACTTCGTCAAAGGGAGACCTTCTGGATCTATAGATTTTCATCTTTACATCCAGAAGGCCTCAATGAAGTAATTGATACAGCAGCCTTTTAGATCAATCCAGTACAAACATTCAGTTCATTCTATCTTTTAATTTAAGGGTTCTGTTATACAAGCTTCATATCTGTTCTCTCACATTAGTAGTGCACTTAATATTAATGTGTATATAATGGATCATATCCTCATTGATATTGATATATATTATTTAGAAGGAATGTAAGTATAGATCACCTGAGGTCACCACCCAGTAAATATCTTAATATACCAGTAATGTTTCATCTTGAAAATATATTCAGTATTTACTATCCATCTTACAATCATTCAAGCATCATATCACTATAAAACACATTTAATCACATTAATGGAGATATGTATATTTAGAATACTATAAACATACAATTTGTCTATATTCATACACATAGAGTATTTATTATATTAATTATAAACACTTAACATTGTCACACTATACACATTTAATCATATGAGTCACATAGGAATTGATATATTCATGGTCATACACATAATATTATTATAGTTATATTATTTATATATTATTACTCTAGTCACATAGGTTTTTATAATAGCACATCTATTTATATATATTTATTTACATAAAATAAGATATAGTTAGAGTACTTAACACTAGTCACACATAGAATTCACTAATTATCACTATTTATAGCATATAGTAACCATAATTTTCCTCTATATGTTTTTTCACATGTCTTTTCATATAGAACAATTTATTAATTTATTCACTAGGGCACAGAAAGCACACACAAAAAATGGAAGACTATAATTCATATTTTTTTATATATATATAGTTTTATTTATATACACTATACAGGTTACCAATATATAAAAATATATGAGTATATGCATCTATTCGATTGAAGCGCAATGATTACGAGACTGGCATTATTTTGAATGTTATGATTCAGTAAAAATTGACGAATACTGTGAGGATAGGATATGCTTTCACAGAGCAGTAATACCAAAGGGCTACACAAATTGGCTGATGCTATCTCGAACATAGCCATAGGGTTATATATAAATATATCATAATAGCAAAGCAGTTCATATCCCAAAAAAATAAATGGACAATAGTTGATTTATTTTTTTTTTTTTTTTAACGATAGAAAACACACGCCTATAAGCTGGGATTCACACACATAGTGACGCGTGATTGGTTTATGCTACACGCCCACGGATTATCACCTACACATTGGACATTGTGAAATCAGAGAGGGAGCTTTAAACAAATAGACATAGCCCTTCATAAAATCAGCTTATGATATGCACAATACAACAATTCAGATAACATTTAAACAGTTTATTGTAGGAGATCATGTCAAAAGGGGTAAGAATATATTAGGAAGAAAGTTGAGGAATTGTATTTAAAGACCGGCGATAAATGATACACGCCCACTAGCCATTACCCACACATATGGAAGTGTGAGATAGGCTAATGACACACACCCACAAGCTGACAGCTTTATATATGATATAAACAAACTAGCTAATGCTTCTAATTAATAAATAAATTAGACTTTCTACTATGAACAAAGGGGAGGAAAGAAATCCTCAGGAAATAAAGAAGTTATTAACCATATAAAATAGAAATAAATAGTGCATTCACTTTCATAAAGAGAGATTGCTGAAAATTTAATGAACCAACTATATGAGTGCTGTATTTGTTTTTTTGCTGAAACACTATTGTGCATACTATATATGTTTTCTTCCGAAATGTTTATGAGATATATTG
Source organism: Bombina bombina (assembly GCF_027579735.1). Classification (NCBI taxonomy): domain Eukaryota; kingdom Metazoa; phylum Chordata; class Amphibia; order Anura; family Bombinatoridae; genus Bombina; species Bombina bombina. The sequence goes on along the minus strand of NC_069500.1, from coordinate 1,336,464,254 downwards.
TAATATCTGCTATATACTTGTTTTGATACTAGCTGTATATGTTAAAGTAGATCTATGCATACAATGAGTTATATATTCACATACTGGTATCAAGAAAAGTCAGTTTGTATTGTGAAGGTCACCATAGCAACATTTGCATAAGTAATTGGTAAATTGGGTGTGACCAATGTTTTAATTTATTTGAGGATGTATAAATAGGAGACTTCAGTTTTAGATCAGTATAACTTGCCTGAGGAAACAGAGTGGTAGCTCTGAGAAACGCGTAGCGAATTCTACTGATTTTTATTGTACACTGTTATATTTTTATATAAAGTGTTTTTTATATATATCTGGAGTCTCCTGAATTTTTTATCTGAACCTTCTGAATACATTGGACCATCTTTCACCGGAGTGGTATGTGCGCTGGGCCACTTTTAATATACCCAGCTTGCTTCATTAGCACTACAGTGTGCTCTATACTTTGTGAGTATATCTCTGAAGGGTAAAGCTGGTGGGTTCACACTCTGCTTACTAATTCCACACTAGGAGTCGCCCTCTGTATATCTTCTTACTTTTCAGATGATTTTGGAAATCTACTAAGAGGAGCTGCCCTAGCATTCTAATGCACAGTCAACTGGGACACTGATAAGTTTCCAGACTGCTTATCTAGGCATTATCTTTGCCTTCACTACATGTGAGTACAAAATCTATATCTCATTCTATTTATCCTTATATATACTGGCTACACTAGGAGGCGCCCTTTCTTTTTTTGTTTCATTTGTCTAGTGAATTCTGGTAGAGGATTTCATTTGAAAGGAGCTGCTCAACAACTTTGCAATAAATCATTGGATCATCAACACACAAACGGATTTACTATCATCTTTGGACTTTCTTTTGGACTTTCTTTTGTTCTTTGTCTTGGCTAATGCTGCACTTATAATACAAGCCACAGGTATCATATATTTATTTTAGCTGTATTCATGCATTGGCATTGAATATTGGTTTATTTATCTAGAGGTCACTGCTGATCTATATTTATATCTGTTTATAATACCAGTTACAGGTACCATATACATATTTAAGTAATATTTATGTATTGGGTTTAGTATTTTACTATCTGTTCTTTTTTCTAAGAGATCATCTATCTAAGAGGTCACTGTATATTTTTGTTATATATATAGATAGATAAGAATATGTTATCTCTAAAAGAAAGGGCCAACAAGAGATCTATATATCAACCAAATGTCAATTCTATGAGTACAGATCACACTGGTGCAATGTCTATTAAACAATTATTTTCTCAGTTGGAAGAATTAATCAAGACTGAACATAGACATTGGTGGGACCTGGACTCATTGAAATATTATAGAGACAAAAAACAAATACCAAGAGGTTTAAGACTACTGAAAAGTTGTTCATTTAAAGAAGATGACACATTACTTAACAAATGGTATTCAGCTCTGGACAGCTGTTCCTTTAATCTAATAGACATTTTGATTTCCCATAGAGAAAAATTAGCAGAGGAAATAGCCTCAAAAATTGAAAATATCCAAAAATCACTTGAACAATTTAAAGATCATTCTGAGTATTCAGCACTCAATGAGAGAACTATCAAAGCTACTGATGAATATCAAGATGAAATTATTTTTAAAAAAAATAAGAAAAAAGAAAGGGATGATGAGGATTATACAAAGGGAACAGTTTATACCTATAATAAGAAGGAGAACAAAGAACCAGATGAATCTACTTGGACTAAAGTGACACATCACAATAGAAATAGATTTAGAAACCAAAACTATTCTAATAGACCCCAATACATGGGAAATAGACATTATTCTAATACCCAGTCTCAACAACAAAAAAATAATAAAACTAACACGGCATACACAGATTTTAGAGAACATAGAGAACAACAACCTTATCAGATACCCATTTCAAATAGGTTCACACCACTTAATGATCAAAATTACACACAATATGATAGACAACACTTCAATCAAAGAGACCAAAGAGACCAACAAGATAAAAATAGACAGAACACTAGCTCTCATTATAGAGAGCAGCCACATCACTATTCTACATATAAACCCACTTATAATCAATATAGAGATAATCATTCATCGGATTATAGAGATAATCAACATCATAATAGAACACACCAAGCTAGGGATTATGTAGCAGAAACACCAAGGACCCATGGAGTAAACGCCAATAACAATAATAGGACATATGAAGATCAACACATTAACAATAGGGATAATTTACAGACACACAATTCACCATTACCACAGAATCCCCCTCCTTTTTTAGAGGAACGTATTCCCCTAGCACCTCTATGGAGAAGGGAAGGGCAAAATACACCTTATCAACAACCAGGAAAAACCAAAAGAACACACACAAACGGGGACGGAGGGGAAGGGGAATTGCCTCCCAGGAAGAAAAGTTACAGCAATTAAGTAAAGGTATTTTCAATCTATCCGACAAAATTCTCACTAATGACCAAATAAGAATTTTGGGTAAGGGTTTAAGTTTTTGCCCCTCAAATCCACATAGGATGTTTGAAATATATGTGGATTTAAATAAATTCACGAGAAAGTTATCATTACAACGATATTTTGCAAAAAAATCACTTCAAACAAATAGAAATATAGGTATCCCCATTCTCACAGATAACATGCCAACATGTAGGAATACTACAGTAATATATGTTGATCCTGAAGATCTATCAGAACAACTTTTTGAGGGAGTGATTCACACAAATTTTGCACCACCATCTTCATTCAATCCAAAAGGAGAGGATACAGCATATCTTGATATTTTTCAAAGTCTAGTGTTAGAAGATTTGGAAAAACTTCCCATCCGCAACAGCAATCATAGTAATATTTGGCCCAATGAAAAGAAAGCCCTTTTGGAACTTACTAGAGATAAGAACATAGTCATCCGCCAGGCGGACAAAGGCGGGGGGATAGTGATCCAAAACTACCTGGATTATATCAATGAAGCATACAGAATAGTTCTTGACAAAGAATATTATAATAAATTAGAAAAAGATCCCACAGACAACTTTTCAAAAGAGTTAATAACATTGATTAATTTTGGACATACAAATGGCATTTTGAATAAAAAAGAAAAAACATATTTGATTCCCAAAAGTCCGAACATACCTTATTATTATCACCTACCCAAAATACATAAACAACTAAATAACCCACCCGGTAGGCCTATCATTGCAGGAATGAATAGTATCACTGACAATCTATCTTCTTATATTGATTTTTATCTTCAAAAATATGTAACACAACTGAGGTCCTACATTAGAGACACTACTGATCTATTAATCAAACTTTCTAACATCAAAAAAGAAGAAAATTTGTATTGGGTCTCTTGTGATGTCACTTCGCTTTATTCAAATATTGCACATAACATAGGGTTAAAATCAATAGATTATTTTCTAAGTGAAGACATATATATGTCGGACCTTCAAAAAAATTACATATTAGAACTCATCAATTTTATTTTGACCCATAATTATTTTCAGTTTTTAGATAACTTTTATATACAAATTAAAGGGACGGCCATGGGGACCAGATTTGCTCCCAGTTTCGCAAACCTATTCATGGGTTATTTTGAATCAATTTACATCTATGATTCTAACTGGGAGCAAAATCTGGTCTTCTATGGCCGTTATATAGATGATCTGCTTTTTTTATGGAAGGGTCCATTGGATTCTCTGACAGCCTTTCAGAATGAATTAAATATGAATAATATGGGGATTAAGTTCACATGGAACGTACAAATAGATAAAATTGATTTTTTGGATGTTTCCCTAATGTGGGGCATAGATGATAAGGTGGAATCATGCACTTTTTTCAAAACAGTCGATAGCAACAATTTACTAGACTATCACAGTAACCATTACTCCAGTTGGAAAATAAACATACCATACAGTCAGTTTCGAAGAATTCGAAGAAATTGTACAGATATCAATACATTTGATATCCAAAGCCAGACCCTCATAGATCGTTTTAAAGAAAAACATTACCCTGCATCTCTCATTGAACATAGTTACCATAGGGCACGTGCCCAAAATAGGCATGAATTATTCACTAGTAAAAAGAAGAAAGAATCTACATTTGATTCAGGATATGAATCAACATTCATTACGAGATATAACGACAACCATAGGGAGATTAGAAAGATCTTATCTAAACATTGGACACTATTAAAGAAAGACCCTGTTCTGCGATCCATTTTAGGGGAGAAACCAATATGCACTTTTAGGAGAGCCCCAACAATAAAGGAAAAACTTGCACCTAGTAAGATAGTGATGTGCAAAAGGGAAACAAATGCACCATTCAATAGAGGAAACATACAAGATAGCACTCAAGGTGCAAAAATAGGCTTTTTCAGATGTCACAAAAATAGATGCAGTATGTGTAAATATACCATCAATGGACAAAAGAGTATCAAAGTAAATAACACAGGGGAAACTTTTACATTAACACAAAAAATAACATGCAGTTCTACTTATGTGGTCTATTGTATCACCTGCATCTGTGGCCTACATTATATAGGCCGCACCTGCAGGATGATAAGACAGAGATGGTCTGAACATCTCAGATGCATTGTGAAAGGATTAGATAAATACAGTACTTCTAGACATCATACAGCATCACATGGCACTAACAAATGCCTTATGAAGATAACCCCACTCGAGGTAGTGACTGCTAGTAATTCCCAAAATAGAATGATTAAACTTCGTCAAAGGGAGACCTTCTGGATCTATAGATTTTCATCTTTACATCCAGAAGGCCTCAATGAAGTAATTGATACAGCAGCCTTTTAGATCAATCCAGTACAAACATTCAGTTCATTCTATCTTTTAATTTAAGGGTTCTGTTATACAAGCTTCATATCTGTTCTCTCACATTAGTAGTGCACTTAATATTAATGTGTATATAATGGATCATATCCTCATTGATATTGATATATATTATTTAGAAGGAATGTAAGTATAGATCACCTGAGGTCACCACCCAGTAAATATCTTAATATACCAGTAATGTTTCATCTTGAAAATATATTCAGTATTTACTATCCATCTTACAATCATTCAAGCATCATATCACTATAAAACACATTTAATCACATTAATGGAGATATGTATATTTAGAATACTATAAACATACAATTTGTCTATATTCATACACATAGAGTATTTATTATATTAATTATAAACACTTAACATTGTCACACTATACACCAGAGGTGTCCAAACTTTGCTCTCCAGAGGTTTTGGAACTACATTTCCCATGATGCTCAGCTAGATAAAATGCTGGCTGAGCATCATCGGAAATGTAGTTCCAAAACCTCTGGAGAGCAAAGTTTGGACACCCCTGCTATACACATTTAATCATATGAGTCACATAGGAATTGATATATTCATGGTCATACACATAATATTATTATAGTTATATTATTTATATATTATTACTCTAGTCACATAGGTTTTTATAATAGCACATCTATTTATATATATTTATTTACATAAAATAAGATATAGTTAGAGTACTTAACACTAGTCACACATAGAATTCACTAATTATCACTATTTATAGCATATAGTAACCATAATTTTCCTCTATATGTTTTTTCACATGTCTTTTCATATAGAACAATTTATTAATTTATTCACTAGGGCACAGAAAGCACACACAAAAAATGGAAGACTATAATTCATATTTTTTTATATATATATAGTTTTATTTATATACATTATACAGGTTACCAATATATAAAAATATATGAGTATATGCATCTATTCGATTGAAGCGCAATGATTACGAGACTGGCATTATTTTGAATGTTATGATTCAGTAAAAATTGACGAATACTGTGAGGATAGGATATGCTTTCACAGAGCAGTAATACCAAAGGGCTACACAAATTGGCTGATGCTATCTCGAACATAGCCATAGGGTTATATATAAATATATCATAATAGCAAAGCAGTTCATATCCCAAAAAAATAAATGGACAATAGTTGATTTATTTTTTTTTTTTTTTTTTTTAACGATAGAAAACACACGCCTATAAGCTGGGATTCACACACATAGTGACGCGTGATTGGTTTATGCTACACGCCCACGGATTATCACCTACACATTGGACATTGTGAAATCAGAGAGGGAGCTTTAAACAAATAGACATAGCCCTTCATAAAATCAGCTTATGATATGCACAATACAACAATTCAGATAACATTTAAACAGTTTATTGTAGGAGATCATGTCAAAAGGGGTAAGAATATATTAGGAAGAAAGTTGAGGAATTGTATTTAAAGACCGGCGATAAATGATACACGCCCACTAGCCATTACCCACACATATGGAAGTGTGAGATAGGCTAATGACACACACCCACAAGCTGACAGCTTTATATATGATATAAACAAACTAGCTAATGCTTCTAATTAATAAATAAATTAGACTTTCTACTATGAACAAAGGGGAGGAAAGAAATCCTCAGGAAATAAAGAAGTTATTAACCATATAAAATAGAAATAAATAGTGCATTCACTTTCATAAAGAGAGATTGCTGAAAATTTAATGAACCAACTATATGAGTGCTGTATTTGTTTTTTTGCTGAAACACTATTGTGCATACTATATATGTTTTCTTCCGAAATGTTTATGAGATATATTGTAATATCTGCTATATACTTGTTTTGATACTAGCTGTATATGTTAAAGTAGATCTATGCATACAATGAGTTATATATTCACATACTGGTATCAAGAAAAGTCAGTTTGTATTGTGAAGGTCACCATAGCAACATTTGCATAAGTAATTGGTAAATTGGGTGTGACCAATGTTTTAATTTATTTGAGGATGTATAAATAGGAGACTTCAGTTTTAGATCAGTATAACTTGCCTGAGGAAACAGAGTGGTAGCTCTGAGAAACGCGTAGCGAATTCTACTGATTTTTATTGTACACTGTTATATTTTTATATAAAGTGTTTTTTATATATATCTGGAGTCTCCTGAATTTTTTATCTGAACCTTCTGAATACATTGGACCATCTTTCACCGGAGTGGTATGTGCGCTGGGCCACTTTTAATATACCCAGCTTGCTTCATTAGCACTACAGTGTGCTCTATACTTTGTGAGTATATCTCTGAAGGGTAAAGCTGGTGGGTTCACACTCTGCTTACTAATTCCACACTAGGAGTCGCCCTCTGTATATCTTCTTACTTTTCAGATGATTTTGGAAATCTACTAAGAGGAGCTGCCCTAGCATTCTAATGCACAGTCAACTGGGACACTGATAAGTTTCCAGACTGCTTATCTAGGCATTATCTTTGCCTTCACTACATGTGAGTACAAAATCTATATCTCATTCTATTTATCCTTATATATACTGGCTACACTAGGAGGCGCCCTTTCTTTTTTTGTTTCAAGACAATACAAAAAGTATCTAACTACAAAAAATAAAAACTAACTAAATTACAAAAAAACAAACAAATACTAAATTACAAAAAAACAGCAAACAAATTATCACAAATAAAAAAGAATTACACCTAATCTAATATTATTATATACATTAAATCAAAATAAAAAAGCCCAACCCCCCAAAAAAAACCTAGCCTACAATAAACTACCAATGGCCCTTAAAAGGGCCTTTTATGGGGCATTGCCCCAAAAATATCAGCTCTTTTACCTGTAAAAAAAATACAAACACCACCCAACAGTAAAACCCACCACCCAACCAACCCCCCAAATAAAATAACTATCTAAAATAACCTAAACTACCAATTTTCCTGAAAAGGGCATTTGTATGGGCATTAACCTTAAAAGGGCATTTACCTCTTTTACTGCCCAGTCCATAGGGTTAGGGGTTAATATAGTTTAATTTAGCTTGTTGCGATGTGGGGGGCTGGCGGTTTAGGGGTTAATAGGTTTATTTAGTTAATAATTGTTAATTTAATTTAGCTATATTTGTATTATTTAAAAGTTAGAGGGTGTTAGGATTAGGGGTTAATATAGTTTAATTTAGCTTGTTGCAAAGTGGGGGGGCTGGCAGTTTAGGGGTTAATAGGTTTATTTAGTTAATAATTGTAAATATAATTTAGCTATATTTTTATTATGTTAAAGTTAGGGGGTGTTAGGGTTAGGTTTAGGGTTACGTTAGGGTTAGGGTTACTTTAGGGTTAGGGTTAGGTTTGGGGGTTAATATAGTTTAATTTAGCTTTTTGCGATGTGGGGGTCTGGCGGTTAGGGGTTAATAAATGTAGTATAGTGGCAGCAATATTGGGAGAGGCAGATTAGGGGTTAATAATTTTATTTAAGTAGCAGCGATATCGGGAGCGGCAGATTAGGGGTTAATAACTGTAGGCAGGCATCAGCGATGTTGGGGGCAGCAGATTAGAGGTGTTTAAACATAGGGTTTAAGTTAGGGTGTTAGATTTAAACAGTATTTTTATTTCCCCATAGACATCAATGGGGCTGCGTTACAGAACTTTTGTTTCCGCAATCGCAGGTGTTAGGTTTTTTTTTGGCTGGCTCTCCCCATTGATGTCTATGGGGAAATCGTGCACGAGCACGTCTCAGCAGCACTCTGATTGTGTGCGGTATGGAGCTCAATGCAACCATATCGCACGCAAAATGCGTATGTTTGAAAACTTGTAATAGCAGCGCTATAGGAAATTAAATAACGTAACTTTATTTTTTACACACCCTATAGACATTGTATGTTTGATTGGTCAGTTTAAACTAGTTTAGTCACATGCACATTTGTCTATCATCTTTGTTCCCTAGCATACAACATTGTCTCGTTATGATATGATGGTTAGCAAATCTGGTCAATGCCCTTTAGAGGTATTAAAATATATCTCCTAAGGGTTTAATGAACAAACATTTTATCCATGTTGTGTCCAGGTTGTTTAAACTACCGGGGTTATATTGCACCAGGGTTAACATGCTATATTTCTGTTAATCTTGTGCTAGCATACTTCGGGGGTGTTACCTTTGCTTTATTTGTACATGTAACTCTGCTATATTCAACCTCAATTGCATTTGCTACATAGTTAGTGGGTTGTTGATACAATGAGGCCCATTTATCAAGCTCCGTACGGAGCTTGAGGGCTCGTGTTTCTGGCGAGTCTTCAGACTCGCTAGAAACACAAGTTATGGAGCAGCGGTCTAAAGACCGCTGCTCCATAACCCAGTCCGCCTGCTCTGATAAGGCAGACAGGAATCGCCACAATTCAACCCGATCGAGCACGATCGAGTTGATTGACACCTCCCTGCTGGCCGCGAGTCTGCAGGGGGCGGCGTTGCACCAGAAGCTCTGGTGAGCTGCTGGTGCAATGCTGAATATGGAGAGCGTATTGCTCTCCGCATTCAGCGATGTCTGTCGGACCTGATCCACACTGTCGGATGTGGCATTTTATCCCAATAGAACTGTAGGAGTCAGATCTATCAGCTTCTATCCCAGGTACCACTAGGGATGCCAACTGTCATCCTTAAAAATACTTGAGAACTTGTAGATGACTGAGCATGTTTTGAAGGTGTGGGTCACACAATGACCCCTTCCCAAAGCTCTTCTTTGGGCCCCTGAACATTGACCCCTCCAACTGAGCCGTAATTTTATCACCAAGGCTGCAAATCAATCATTTACCCCTTTGGTGCCAGTAATACAGACATACTGCAAGTAGGGCACACAGAGCCGTGTTTTACACCCCGTTGGTTGTCAGTAGACACAGAGAAGAGATATAACCCCAGTGGGTACGCACAACACACAGATACGTTTTAATTCTCCCATGACAGTCACTAACACAGAAGAAAGTTATTTCTTTTTTATATGCTCCTTGGCTGTCAGAGAAATGCATAGAGGCATAGGAGGACTTTTACATTTATCTGCCACTCACATTTAAGTATCCATGTATACATATTACTGGACAGCTTGCTGAAATACTGGGCATCTGGGAACCCTAAGTTTAAACTTGTGTACAGTCATACCCCTTTAAGATAACCTTTTATTCAAGTTTTTATAGAGCTCTTTTCATCTTTAAGTTATTTTCTTTTTGTTTAATAACCCTTTTAAATATTATATAGGATAATATATGAGTCACAAATAAATAAAAAAATCAATGAGGTTGAAATAGTTATAGTGTGTTCATAATATTATGACAGTATAGTTAAATAAATTTAAAATATTTTTTTTTCAATAAATGTAGATTAAAGATTAAAAATAGTTTAGTTTAATATATTTTTCCCTATTTACTATCAAGTCTTAACAAGAATTTCCATTAAAATTTGCTGTGCAAACATACGGCTAGATTTAGAGTTCTGCATTAGCCGTCAAAAGCAGAGTTAAGGGGTCCTAACGCTGGTTTTGGCCGGCCGCTGGTATTTAGAGTCAGGCAGGAAAGGGTCTAACGCTCACTTTCCAGACGCGACTTTTCCATACCGCAGATCCCCTTACGTCAATTGCTTATCCTATCTTTTCAATGGGATCTTCCTAACGCTGGTATTTAGAGTCTTGGCTGAAGTAAGCGGTAGACCCTCTACCGACAAGACTCCAGCCGCAGAAAAAAGTCAGTAGTTAAGAGTTTTATGGGCTAACGCCGGTTTATAAAGCTCTTAACGACTGTGCTCTAAAGTACACTAACACCCATAAACTACCTATGTACCCCTAAACCGAGGTCCCCCCACATCGCCGCCACTATAGTAAATATTTTTAACCCCTAATCTGCCGACCGCACACCGCCGCCACCTACATTATCCCTATGAACCCCTAATCTGCTGCCCCTAACATCACCGACCCCTATATTATATTTATTAACCCCTAATCTGCCCCCACCAACATCGCGCTACCTTACCTACACTTATTAACCCCAAATCTGCCGACCGGACCTCGCCGCTACTCTAATAAAGTTATTAACCCCTAAACCGCCGCACTCCCGCCTCGCAAACCCTATAATAAATAGTATTAACCCCTAATCTGCCCTCCCTAACATCGCCGCCACCTAACTTCAAGTATTAACCCCTAATCTGCCGACCGCACCTCGCCGCTACTATAATAAATGTATTAACCCCTAAAGCTAAGTCTAACCCTAACACCCCACTTAATTAAATATAATTTTAATCTAACGAAATAAATTAAATATTATTAACTAAAGTATTCCTATTTAAATCTAAATACTTACCTGTAAAATAAACCCTAATATAGCTACAATATAACAATCTATTGGCTGATCGGAACAGCCAATAGAATGCAAGCTCAATCTGATTGGCTGATTGGATCAGCCAATCCGATTGAACTTGAATCTGATTGGCTGATTCAATCAGCCAATCAGATTTTTCCTACATTAATTCCGATTGGCTGATAGAATCCTATCAGCCAATCGGAATTCGAGGGACGCCATCTTGGATGACGTCACTTAAAGGAACCTTCATTCGTCGGTAGTCGTCGGAAGGAAAAGGATGTTCCGGGCCGGAGGTCTTGAAGATGGAGCCGCTCCTCGTCGGATGGATGAAGATAGAAGATGCCGCTTGGATGAAGATGTCTGCCGGTCCAGATGTCCTCTTTTGGTCCATCGGTGCCCGGCTGGGTGAACACGACTCAAGGTAGGGAGATCTTCAGGGGGGTAGTGTTAGGTTTATTTAAGGGGGGTTTGGGTTAGAGTAGGGGTATGTGGGTGGTGGGTTGTAATGTTGGGGGGTGGTATTGTGTTTTTTTTTACAGGCAAAAGAGCTGTTTACTTTGAGGCATGCCCCGCAAAAAGCCCTTTTAAAGGCTGGTAAAAGAGCTGGTTACTTTTTAATTTAGAATAGGGTAGGGACCTTTATTATTTTGGGGGGCTTTGTTATTTTATTAGGGGGCTTAGAGTAGGTGTAATTAGCTTAAAATTCTTGTAATATTTTTTTATTTTTTGTAATTTAGTGGGTTTTTTTTTGTAATTTAGTTTAGTTTATTTAATTGTAGGTAATTGTAGGTACTTGTAGTTAATTGATCTAATTTATTTATTGATAGTGTAGTGTTAGGTTTAATTGTAACTTAGGTTAGGATTTATTTTACAGGTAATTTTGTAATTATTTTAACTAGGTAGCTATTAAATAGTAAATAACTATTTAATAGCTATTGTACCTAGTTAAAATAAATACAAAGTTGCCTGTAAAATAAATATAAATCCTAAAATAGCTACAATATAATTATTCGTTATATTGTAGCTATATTAGGGTTTATTTTACAGGTAAGTATTTAGCTTTAAATAGGAATACTTTAGTTAATAATATTTAATTTATTTCGTTAGATTAAAATTATATTTAATTTAGGGGGGTGTTAGGGTTAGGGTTAGACTTAGCTTTAGGGGTTAATACATTTATTATAGTAGCGGCGAGGTCCGGTAGGCAGATTAGGGGTTAATACTTGAAGTTAGGTGGCGGCGATGTTAGGGAGGGCAGATTAGGGGTTAATACTATTTATTATAGGGTTTGCGAGGCGGGAGTGCAGCGGTTTAGGGGTTAATAACTTTATTAGAGTAGCGGCGAGGTCCGGTCGGCAGATTAGGGGTTAATAAGTGTAGGTAAGGTAGCGGCGACCTTGGGGGGGGGCAGATTAGAGGTTAATAAATATAATATAGGGGTCGGCAATGTTAGGGGCAGCAGATTAGGGGTACATAGGTATAATGTAGGTTGCGGCGGTGTAAGGAGCGGCAGATTAGGGGTTAATAATATAATGCAGGTGTCAGCGATAGCGGGGGCGGCAGATTAGGGGTTAATAAGTGTAAGATTAGGGGTGTTTAGACTCGGGGTTCATGTTAGGGTGTTAGGTGCAGATTTAGAAAGTATTTCCCCATAGGAAACAATGGGGCTGCGTTAGGAGCTGAACGCTGATTTTTTGGAGGTGTTAGGTTTTTTTTCAGCCCAAACTGCCCCATTGTTTCCTATGGGGATATCGTGCACGAGCACGTTTTAGCTGCTTACCGCTACCGTAAGCAGCGCTGGTATTGAGGGTTGAAGTGGCGGTACATTAGGCTCAACGCACCCTTTTTGGAGCCTAACACAGCCCCTCAGACAACTCTAAATACCAGCGTTGTCTTAAGGGTGCGTTGGGAAAAAAAGCAGCGTTAGCTACGCGGGTCTTTACCGACAAAACTCTAAATCTAGGCGATATTTAAATTCATCTCAGGTTATTTGTGGCTTCTTTTCAATGTGATTCCAATCTGGTCAAAGCTATGCTGTTTGACCTGGTTAAGTCCTATGCATTCTTTAAGTGTTGCTTAGGGTTTTTGTTGTCTGTTATTACAGCTTATAATAATAAATGTGTTTTTTGAATGATGTGAGTGATTATGCATTATGAGATGGAATACTGAGAGGATCATGTATGATGGATGTTTGCTGCAAAGCTTGACGTTGTGTGTACAAGAGAACAAATTTTTGGCAAAGGCTGGCAATAACATTTTTTTCTACTAAATTTCCAAAAGTTTGTAGACTTTAGCATTGCAGAACAAAATGTACTATCTCTGATTACCAAGTTATAGCTGAGTGAATGATAGCAGGAGGTAGTATGGGTAAATGTAAAAGTCAGAAAATGCAGAAATAAATGAATTAATTCTTCCTTTCCCATTACATATACACTGTCATAATTAATGTAGGAAATCCTTCCTAGATACACCTTTATAATCTAGACAAGGCTTTTGATATAGGCTAAGAATATTCCCTTACAGCCTTTGAATGCCATATAATAGGCTACACCCTAGTGAATTGGGCATACCATTGGAAAACCAGTAACTAAATATAAGAATCACAGATAATTTATAACAAGAAAAGAAGGTAGAATGTGCTTTATCTCTCAAGCCAAGAGCAGCCATCTTCAGCTGAAGGTGCTGGACCGAAAGACAAAGCACATTCTACCTTCTTTTCTTGTGATAAATTCTCTGTGATTCTTATATTTAGTTAATGGTGTTGCACAAATTGGGGTTATGATAGCTAGTGCTGCCCTGTATAAATTGGACTTGTACTGTACATTTACATCTATATATTCATCATATCCCAACATATTTATTTTGGTTCCTAATAAACTCTTTGCAAAATGTACAGACCTTTCAGTGTTTTACTACCGAGTAATCACTTAGTCATAAAGGTTTAGTGGGTTTTGTACCATAAAATAAGCCAAAATGAATAAACCCCAATATGATACTCAATACTGTGTGAAAGAGGTGAGCCAATGGGAAAACTAAAAAAATACAAGAAGAAAGTTACGAAAACGTGACAATTCTAGTAATATGTGTCTAAAGGTGACTAATCAAAAAAACCAATATGAGCACAAAATGGGTCGTATATACCAAAACAGATAAAGAGAGATCTAAAAAGTCCAAACTTGACTGGATACTCCTTGTGTGATCCAAACGGTGACAATAGTAGAAATAGAAAGAGTAAGTGTTGAGCTAGATAAATTACTCACTGCCTCTCCTGGGTATCCCTTTCCACAAGAATAAACCAATATATACTACAAAAATCAGAAAAAGGAGGGTGCTATAGAGGAGTATTGTGTACTTAAAAATGTTTTCTCAAAGTAGATAGTAAAAAATCAATAAAGTCAGTAAAAGCTAATAAGCATGATTAACCAAAAAATTAGATAGTAAATAAAGAATTCAGTTTAATTAATTACTTAAAGCTTGAGAATTCATCAAATCTAATACATATAGAATCAGTTAAATCTAATAGGCATTTAATATCCACATGAAACCATGAGAGTCAATAAAACAAAATCAATAGAGACTGTGTATAAATATATATACAAAAACACTTCAAATCTTTGCATTGATTTCCTGACGATACAAAAACATTAAAAATTACATAAAATATCCTAAGATAGCTATTTGCGACTACTGTATCTAGGTAATATGGTCTTTCAGTATGATAGCTGTATAAGGTGCCAAATGGAATATTAAAAAAAAGGCTTATTGTGTGTGAAGCTTTTAAACACAAACCAAACCTTTAAGCATACATGTGGGACGTCTCCCAAAATACCACCATAAGTATGAAGTATTTCCAGATGAAACAGTATCCAGGTGAAATCCACTCAATAACTGAAGTGAAGTGACAATAGTTAATTGTTGTCAGTGTCAAAAACAGAATGTGAATATTTCCCAGTTGCGTGTATACGCTAACAGTCTTATGTAAAGTTCAGCACTCAGTCGCTGCTACTCCACAGTCGTGCTACAACTGTGGGCTAATGTATGTGTAGTCAGGTACTCACCCTTGCGCCTCCTTGGCACTAGATTAGGGTTTTGCCTGCTCTTAAACAGTGATCATTCGTGGGTCCTCTTTTCCGTGGAGTCGGCGTTCAGCTCCTACTGTGGTCGCATGTGATGATGTCATATATACTGCACTTACTGAGTACGGAGACTAAAAAAATACAAAAAGAAAGTTACGAAAACGTGACAATTCTAGTAATATGTGTATAAAGGTGACTAATCAAAAAACCAATATGAGCACAAAATGGGACGTATATGCCAAAACAGATAAAGAGAGATCTAAAAAGTCCAAACTTGATTGGATACTCCTTGTGTGATCCAAACGGTGAAAAGACAATGGGTGACGGCAGGCTGCACTCTTGTAGAAGGAAGGTAACAACAGGCAATGTCCTATAAGACAAAGTAAGAAGAGGTGCCTAATGGTGTAGTATCTCAAGAAAATCTCAAGTCAACCGAGTGGCTCTGAAGCCTCGGTCTGACCATTTTTGCACTGGATTTGCAACACCACTTGTGAGTACCCTGTTGCTGTTATTACTCACCTCTCACTGTTTCTTGAGGTACTACACCATTAGGCGTCTCTTCCTACTTTGTCTTATAGGACATTGCCTGTTGTTACCATAAAATTAGAGTTAGTCAGATTAATTATTTAAAAATACATCAAAATTAAAACCACATTTTGGCAATCACAAAGTCACCACGGATTGCACACCGCAGATGTCCTGAAATGTAGGTAAAAAACATGGAATTAGGCTTTTCCTTTTATTACGTAGAAACATGGATTTTGACAGCAGATAAGAATCATAGGCCCAACAAGGCTGCTCACTTTTCCTATAAAGTGTAAGAATGCTAAGTTTGGTGGATAGTCTTAAACTTATCTCAGGCATTCCTGAAGTCGCCCACAGTGTTTTTCCTAACCACCTCTAATGGAAGTTTATTCCATGAATCAACCACCCTCTCTGTGAAGAAGTGCTTCTGAAAATGGATCCTTATTCTATTTTTGCTATTTAATCTACTGCTTGTGAGTTTCAGCATACTCTCATCTTAAGGGTTAGTCAAAACCTTACCTCTACATCTGTCTAAAGTGGGAGCTAAAGACCGGAATATTCTGCTTTATAACAACAATTAGGCATGAGGTTTACAGTGATATTCCTCCTTTATACACATCATTCCACTCATTGTTGCAAGTGCTAAAATAACTTGTCATTTACTGGCAAGATGTAGTTCTAATAACTATAAATGCCTTAAGTTAGTATAGGGCGCCCTAAATGGCTCACCTGTTACATGATCTGATTGGCTGTATCACCACTGCGTATTTAGAATATAAGTCAAGAAAGTAGAATGAGCTTAAAATAACCTATCTTTAAAATATAATTATACTTATATAGCGCCATAACAATAAAATGATAAAAATATACATGAGATGTATTATGGACAGGAACTGATGGATTAAAGTTAATTAATTATTTCCCTGACTCTTCAAGTAAAGCATTTACAATTTTCTCTCTGCACACTAATCATTACAAATAGGGACAAGCAGAGTTCATATTGTGGTTTATGTCATCTGATTCTACCTTACAGCAAATCTTACAAGTAGTTCCATGTTCTGCTTAGGTAATTGAGAAACCCACGCACAGACGACACCAGAATATTTAAAGTGAATGTCAATTTTGATGCTAAAGTGCCCGATTTTTAAAAATTCGATTAAAAACAGGGGCACTTTAATTCATCAAAATTTACATTTCACTCCTGTTGAGAAAAAAAACTTACCTTGCAAGCCAATTCTGACGTCAGAAATGATGGATAGGTCATCCTCCAATCACGGCTTCCCCCCCCCCCCCCGGGGGAAACAGTGTCTGATTCAACACCGTGATTGGAGGAAGCCGGATTCCTCATTTTAGACCCAGGAAGAGGCTTTGCGACGGGTGGAGGAAGCTGGAGCTGCTGTGAAGATTAAAAGCTAAGTTTTTTTTTTTTTCCTCAACAGGAGTGAAATGTAAATTTTGATGAATTAAAGTGCCCCTGTTTTTAATCGAATTTTTAAAAACCGGGCACTTTAGCATCAAAATTGACATTCACTTTAAATAACTTAAATCCCTATTGAAACTACAAATAACTCTTAAAAGGCCATTTCAAATCTCCTATATTTGTGTCATGTAATCTAGCAAATGCTGTAAAGTAAGAAATGCATATGCTGTATTTGTTAAGTTGGTGTACTATTAAAAAATACAAAAAAATAAAATAAAGATATGCTCTGTGGGAGAGTCATTAAACCTTGTTTACATTCGGCTAGATTACGAGTTTTGCGGTAAGAGCTGCTCGGTGCTAACTTGCAAGTTATTGTCACCGCTCACCTCCCTATAGCGCCGCTATTACAGGTTTTCATAAACCCGGTGTTAGCAGCCAATACGTGAACGTAGAGCAAAATTGAGCTCCATACCGCACTCAAATACCAGCACTGCTTTAAGCTGGTTTTTACATGCTCGTGCATGGAACAGCCAATAGAATGCAAGCTCAATCCTATTGGCTGATTGGGTCAGCCAATAGAATTGAAGCTCAATCCTATTGGCTGATTGCATCAGCCAATAGGATTTTTTACCCTTTAATTCCGATTGGCTTATAGAATTCTATCAGCCAATCGGAATTCAAGGTACGCCATCTTGGATGACGTCCCTTAAAGGAACCTTCATTCTGGAAGAGCCGTCAATTGAAAGATGCTCCGCGCCGGATGTCTTGATAAAGACTTCTGCCGGCTTCGATGAGGACTTCTGCCGCTTCATTGAGGATGGATGTCGGGTCTTCAAAAACTGTAAGTGGATATTCAGGGGTTAGTATTAGGTTTTTTTAAGGGTTTATTTGGTGGGTTTTATTTTTAGCTTAGGGTTTGGGCGGAAAAAGAGCTAAATGCCCTTTTAAGGGCAATGCCCATACAAATGCCCTTTTCAGGGCAATGGGGAGCTTAGGTTTTTTAGATGGGATTTTATTTGGGGGGTTGGCTGTGTGGGTGGTGGGTTTTACTGTTGGGGGGGTTGTTTGTATTATTTTTTTTATAGGTAAAAGAGCTGATTTCTTTGGGGCAATGCACCGCAAAAGGCCCTTTTAAGGACCATTGGTAGTTTATTGTAGGCTAGGTTTTTTTTTATTTTGGGGGTGCTTTTTTATTTTGATAGGGCTATTAGATTAGGTGTAATTAGTTTAAATATTTGATCATTTCTTTTTTATTTTGTGTAATTTAGTGCTTGTTTTGTTTTGTAATTCAGTTAATTGTATTTAATTAATGTAATTTACTTAATTGTAGTGTAAGGTTAGGTGTTAGTGTAACTCAGGTTAGGTTTTATTTTACAGGTAAATTTGTATTTATTTTAACTAGGTAGCTAGTAAATAGTTAATAACTATTTACTAACTAGTCTACCTAGATAAAATAAATACAAACTTACCTGTAAAATAAAAATTAAACCTAAGATAGCTACAATGTAACTATTAGTTATATTGTAGCTAGCTTAGGGTTTATTTTACAGGTAAGTATTTAGTTTTAAATAGGAATTATTTAGTTAATGATAGTAATTTTTATTTACATTTATTTTAATTATATTAAAGTTAAGGGTGTTAGGGTTAGACTTAGGGTTAGGTTTAGCGGTTAATAACTTTAGTATAGTGGCGATGTAGGGACAGCAGATTAGGGGTTAATAACAGTAATGTAGGTTGCGGCGATGTTAGGGACAGCAGATTAGGGGTTAATAATATTTAACTAGTGTTTACAATGCGGGAGTGCGGCGGTTTAGGAGTTAATATATTTATTCTAGTGGTGGCGATGTCGGGAGCGGCAGATTAGGGGTTAATAATTTTATTTTAGTGTTTGCGATGCGGGAGGGCCTTGGTTTAGGGGTTAATAGGTAGTTTATGGGTGTTAGTGTATTTTTTAGCACTTTAGTTATGAGTTTTATGTTACGGCGTTGTAGCATAAAACCCATAACTACTGATGTTCAGTTTACGGTATGGATCTTGACGGTATAGGCAGTACAGCTCACTTTTTGGCCGGACAGGGAAACTCGTAATACTGGCGCAAAGGAAGTCCCGTTGAAAAAGGACTTTTTGAAAGCTGTGGTAGTTACGTTGCGTTACAAAAAAGTGTGCAGTGCAGCTAAACCTGCAAGACCAGCGGTAGTGAAAAAGAGCCATAACGCTGCTTTTTCACTCATACCGCAAAACTCGTAATCTAGCCGATTATTAAGGTGTAATATAGAGGTAAATTCTAACCCAGTGAACCCTCCTGTATATAAGGTCAAATGGTTTTGATTATGCTGAAATATTTTTCGGGTGCACATTTATGCATTCATAAAGAAAATATATACAAAGTTATCAATCTTTTTGTAAGATCAATTAGACAGTCACTCATTACCAGTAGTAATGTAATGATGGACATCCAAGGTTCATATCATATACACCAATCGTAATAAGATAAGGTCCTAAATCAAATAATTATTACTACAAATCTCATGTTTAGTCTTTATTCCTGGAAATCTGGGCAAAATTCATTACACTTAGTGGCTATACATGAGCCTTTGAGAAACTTACCTTCCATACTATAAAGTTGAGGTATGGATAAATAATGTAATTGGGATACACAGAAACATACATTTTGAAGGTAGAGAAAAAAACAAAAGGTTTAATAAGCAAGTACATATTTCTTTTAAGTGTAAGCTCAGTTTGCTCTACGATATTCTTATGCATATCCCAGGCATTTTTCTGGTAAGTCTTTGTCCTCTAGAGGAAGTTATTTCATGAATTAACCAACATTTCTGTTAAGAAGTGCTTCTCCAAATTTCTTTTGACCCTGGTACCTTACAACTTGACATTATGACCCTCTGTTCTAAGGGTTGCTCTTAGGTGAAATATGGTTTCAACCTCAGTTGTATTATATTCCTTAATATAATTGAAGGTTTCTGTCATTCCCCCTTTCCCCTTCTCCCACTAAGCTCTAAATAGGCCCTATAAAATGTATATTCTACATTACTTTACATTGCGATCTATGGGAACTGTGTGTTCCCAGTAAAAATATATGTACATGCTTATATACATATATATTTATGTGTTACTATGTGTATATACACATATAATCACATAAATACATATGTATATAATCATATATACTGTATATGTGCTTAGGTTCTGTGCCGTCTGACAGCATCAGAACGAGGCTCCCATTGGAGCCTATAGAAGCGTGCTCTCATGAGCGCAATGCTCATTCGCATTGAACTTAACTTGCAATACAAGCGCACATTATCGTGCGCTGGTATTGCAAAGTGG